>NC_142173.1:16194430-16307820 GCF_029865625.1 Vigna umbellata | reverse complement strand
GGGGTGGCATCATTTTTAGTTGTCCTTTCTTCTAGATATTCTTTAAACTGGGGGGCGAATTGTTATTTATGATATAATTTTGTTGAGATTCTCGTAGATATCTTTCACAGATTATACATATGTACTACAAAACATAATACAAACTATTGTTAAATGAAATAAAATTAACATATGTGTAGTGTTTGATGCTTATATATTGTTTAACCTCGATACTATTCAAGAGAACATGCAATTAGACTACTAACATTTTCTTTCACTAAACTACCTTTTCTTGTATTAATAGCTGCTTATCCAAATAGTTTAAAGATAGAAAAAGTTGGTTGTATATGATCTTGATGAAGTTTCTCACCAGCACTAATAGAAAATACAAAAATAATGAGAACCGAAATACAATATCCCTCATGCTAGATATACTTCACGAAAAATATCTGATAACTCCTTAATTTTACACCTTTTTATGTGTTTAGAGTCTAGGATAAATCATTTTAGTTTGTAATAGTTTTGTTTAAAAATGTTTTAATTTTTTTTAATTGCTAAACAATCCTTTTTCTTTTGTTGATCGATCCTTGTTCTTAATTGTTCTTAATTCGCAAATAGATTACTGGTCAACTGAGCTGAATTTGGTCAAGAGAAAGCATTTTGAGTTGCTTTGCACATTGGGCTTAAGTGATGTTGTGCATTTGAATGTTTCTTCCTACACCTCCCCACATTTCTCCATACACGTTGATGGCAGAGGTTGCTTTGGGTTAATGTTCCATGTATTGATTTTAGACTCTAGCGAGTTATGCACTTGTGATGACCTCTGCTACTCTATAAAGTCATTACTAATGGGTTTCACTCTACCACATACAAGGTTAGTACATTAACTCTTTTGGCTAATTTAAAGCCCCTGGATTAGGATCTCCTACTCCTCTCACCACATACCCTACCCTTTTTTACTTGATATTAGAGTGTTATTAGAGGGACATGAGAACTCCCAATACGAAATCCATACAATTATACATACACTATTGAAATCACTTACAACAAATTTCTTGTTGAAATTCCTCTCCACAACATTCATTATATACATTCACAAGTATGTTCTTAATCCATAATACATATTAAACACCCATCACATCCATAGTAAATCGTCTCAACAAAGCATTAGAAAAATACAACATATCCCACGGTGCTCTAAAATGGCACTTAGTGCAACACCTTTCATAAAAGAGAAAGCTTAGCAACAATCTTGATGCTCAGTGATAGTCTTAGCATTCAACACCAAACCTTTTGCAAAAGGTGGCATTCAACGATATCTTGGCACTCAACGTTATTCTTCTTGCAAAATGTTGTTCTCAACGACACCCTTTTATCACTCAACAACCTAGAATTAAATTGTACCAAGCCTGTAGTGAAAAGTGACACTCAATGCCTTGCCACAACTCAATGTCAAAATATTCACAAATATACATGCTCAACGGTCTGGAGCTAAAATACTCTCAGACTTGCACAAGGAAATGGTGCTCAATGCCAATTTGTTACTACTCAACGCCATAACTGAAAACAACATATTCAAAACTGTGATTTGGGAAAATGGAGCTCTTCAGATGATCAAATTGGTATTCCTAATTAGTGCTTGGTTCAAAAACAGTTTTCAATGTTAGAATATATGCCAACTTGCTAAAATAATCAGATCTTAAGTTCCTCAACTCTACATCAATTAAGGCATAGCAAACAACACACAAAAGTTGCAACATATTCATATTTTAACAACTCAAACACAAAATCATCAATTCAACAAACTCAATTCAACAAGACATACAATTTACCATATATATTCATCACATCTATAACTTTAAAATAAGGTTAGCTTCCCTTACCTGAAAGATGACCAAACAATTCTAGAACCTTGAAAACACCATTAAAAGCTCAAAAGCTTTATCTGTCCCTATGAATAACACAGAGACGATCATGACATACTATTAGGACCACTGACAACAAAGAATCTTAAAGAAGACTCAAAGACCACATGTGATCCTAGATGGTTCACATGCATTGGTAGACTAAACATATCAAGAACAGGAGCTAAAAGTTAACTCACTCTATTGAGAAAACCGATCATATGAAAGTGGAATGTTCACCTCAAGGATCATCCTAACGGTTTCCGATTTTCAAAGAAATGAACATGTAATTAGAAACTCTAGAAAGAAATGAGAGAGCTATTCAGAAAATAATTTTAGAAAAATAATGTTATTTAAGATAATGAAACTCGTTTATAAAAAAATATTTATACTTTAATATTTTAATATTAAAATAATTGAGTCTCTTTATTTAAAATACACTCAATTCTAAAACAAATTTTATAGACTCTTACATATTACCCATTGATGTGTTAATATGAGAGAAACAATTAATTAAAAAAGGTTAAATGATTGTTTAAAAATATACTTTAGTCCTAGCTGAAATAAATATGAAAAATAAAATTAATAAGATTAATGTTACTTTAACCTCAATATAACTTTATTAATTTTTTACATTCTAGTTTCAAGTTATAATCGATTAAATCAACTCTATTGTGTCCATCATTTTTTTTGTCAACAACGCAAAAATGGTATAAGTGGCAAACGAGGTGCGAAATAACAAAGCCAACAAATATAACAAACTAACAGACAAAAAACGCTCAGTTTTATGTGTATGAAACATTTTCAATAATATATTGATTCATCCTTACATGTTTCATTTAAAATTTAATTTAAAAATTAATAACAAATTAATATCAATTTAGTCAATATTATTTAGAGTTGACTTTTTAAAATTAATGGTAACAAATTAATGTTTATGATTTTAAAATCAACTATTTGGTTGACACTAAATGTTTACTTATTGTAGTGAAGGAATTTCGTGTATCACAACTTCAAAGAGAATAATCATTACTATAAAAAAATGATACCTATAAATTCCAAGCATACAATTATATATAAATGGTAGAGAAATTAAGACGATAATCACATAACCAATTAAACATGTACATGTTTCTTTTCATTTTAGTGTCAAATTTGTAATTTCGTCTTCCAAATTTACTTGTATTTTATTGATTTTACTTCATAACATTTTTATTTTATGTTGCTCTCTATCACTTTTACTTTAGATTAAATTTGGAATTGACATTAAAAGGTTCTATTTTGGTAATAAAAATACCGTTTGCAAAATGTAAATGGTGAAACGCTAAAAACGAAGAAATGATATATCTATTAAAAGTTAAAAAAGAAAAATTAAATGTTTTCAGAAGTCAATGTTTTTGACAAAAGAAATCCATCAGTTTATAATTATTATAAGTCCCAAATAAATTAAATATTAAAGTATTCATTTATTATGATTTGGTTTATTGTACAATTTAAATGTTTAAAGCATATTTATCTATTATATAACTTTTGCTGGACTAAATAAACTTTGGTTTATTATAAAAATTAAATATTTTCCTAAGTCAATGTTTTGAAAAAAGAAATCCATCATTTTATAATTATTATAAGTCCAAAATAATTAATTTAATATTAAAGTATTCATTTATTATGATTTGGTTTATTATACAATTTAAATGTTTAAAGCATATTTATCTATTATATAACTTTTGCTGGACTAAATAAACTTTGGTTTATTATAAAAATTAAATATGATGCGATGTTATGTAAAGTTTTAATCACACTCTGATTTCTTCAGATTTAAATCAAACCCTAATCTATGATGCGATGTTATGTAAAGTCCATCAATAGTTATAATCCATAATTTAAACTATGTAAATGAATTAAATTAAATGGAAACTGTTGAAAAAACAAACTACTTAAAATAATTAATTACTTTCTATTTTAATTTATAGTAACTATTATATATATATTAATGTTAACAGATGCTCAGAAGAGTAATAAAATAAAAATAGTCCATTTGAAAGATGAGTTGTGGTTTCTTAGTAGGTTTTATAAATACTTAAATGTTATAGTCAATGATTTTATTAATTTTCCCAGTAGGGATATATAATGATGTTAATATAATTTAATGTTAAACTAATATAAAGGTAAAACAAGAAAATAATTAAACTATTTTTAAATTATATTTCAAAAAAACATGAACATTTATTTTCATGTTATAAAATTTATTAACAATACATGGAATAAATTAAAGTATATAAAATTTAAATTTAAATAAAAATAAAATATTATTGATTTCAAATAATTGAGATGAATAATGTGTATAGACTCACAACTTAAAATAACTCTCAATCCATAGAATACATTAAATAATTAGATACGCATAAATATGTCATATAACTATATATAATATATAACATAAAACTATATTTTTAGTTGTATAAAAGTATATTAGTGATAATAAATGCTGAAATGAGTACTATTTTGGTCCCGGCATTTTAATACTTTTCAGTTAAGAAATTATAATGATCTTAAAATTTCAAATTTTACACAATTAAATCATTTTAGTGATATCGCAAACAAAAAAAATTAATTTTTTTATAATATTAGTTTAAAACTAAATTTTTTAAAAATTAAAAGAATGCATAAAAGTATATAAATTGAAAACAGACTAATGAAATACAATATGTTTTAAAAATTCTTTACTTTTCTTTTGCAAGTAATTAACTTAGATAGTACATAGCTTATAATACAAGATCCTATTACATATACAAATGTCTTTCCTTCCTCTCTTTTTCTTGTTAATATTAAAGATCTATATATTATAAAAGTACATGGCCATTTTTTTTTCAAGAATTTCTTACAATAAACTAAATACATTTCTTATTTTGTTTATTAAATTTTCATCACTTGCAGCTTCAAGGAAAAATAATTGTACCAACCCAGGATGCATGGCTAGGTGATAAATCTCCGATAATTTGGATCTCAAACGTGAATGGTCTCAGGATCGATGGAACTGGAGGATTAATCGATGGCCTCGGTTCTTCTTGGTGGTCATGCAACTGTCGACGACCATCGGTTAGATCATTATACACTTCAATTTTCCATAACTGGGTTTGCAAATAAAAACATGCTCCATATTCTTGTTGACCTAGTATGTTTTTAAATTTTAAATTTAACTCAATTTTACAAAAAACATCAATTATCACGTTGGAAATCCCATTGATTAGAGATAAGGTCAATTTATAATATATAAGTGAGGTGCAAACCTCACCTTACAAACTGGTTTTGTGGGGTTGAGTTAGGTTTAAAATCCACTTACTAACATGGTATCAGAGTCATGGTTAAAGTTTATCCTAACGAGTTTTAAGTGGACATTCAATTCTTCTATTCCACTTGTTATTGGACCGTTATCGAACCATCCAATTCTTATTATCATGGGTTGAGTTACTCGCACTTAGATACAATCTTAAGAAGTAGATTTTAATTTTAAATGCATTCTACAATTTACAATAAAATTTATAATGATTTACATATATATTGATCTTTTCCTTAATCCACATACCACTTTTAAGTAATTTTTAATATCTTATGATGTGTTTAGCGATTTGGATGGTGCAGGTCCTTGGTTTCAATTCATGCAATGGTCTCATTGTTAGTTCCTTGAGCATCACAAATAGTCCACAAGCTCACATAACCATAAATGGTTGTGAGGGTGCCACATTTTCCAATATTAACATTAAATCTCCTGCTAATAGCCCTAATACCGATGGAATCGACATTTCTTCTTCCAAAAGCATCTTGATAAAAGATTCCAACATAGCTTGTGGTAAACCAAGTTTTCAGCTTATCTACTTATTCAAATTTCAGTAGAATTTTATTAGAATTACTGTTAGAAGTCCACGTCTATTAAGACCAATTTATAGTTTATAAATGGATGCAAATTTTACCATACAAATCGGTTTTATGAAATTGAGTTAGGCTTAAATTTCATTTCTAACTATTATTACATTTGCAACTTTGATTTATGTTGTCTTTCTACACAGGTGATGATTGTATTGCAATCATAGGTGACTCTTCTGACATCAATGCCACTGGAATTGCTTGTGGACCAGGCCATGGAATAAGGTTTATATATATTATCAACCATATCTTCAAAGCTAAATATTTGATGAAATTATATGAAAATGATACATGAACATGACATTGATCTATAAAACTTTTCCTTCATTGAATTAATCAGCATTGGAAGCTTGGGTAAAAACAATGGCCATGACAAAGTGGAACAAGTTTATGTATATAATTGCAGCTTCACGAATACTAAAAATGGAGCAAGAATCAAGACAGTTGAGGTATTTAAGGGTGGCAGTAACATTGTTCTTCAAATCAAACCATGCTATAATATATGTTTTCTGATAAAAGAGTAATGATTGAGATGAATGCAACAAAGAATATTTTATATGTTGTCATTTTCTTACAGGATGGATCAGGTTATGCCAGAAACATCACTTATGAGAAAATTACATTAACACAAGCTTACAACCCAATACTTATAGATCAAAACTACGTCGGTGTAGAGGTATTCACTTTACTTTCATATTACTATATATATTTCTAATATCATATTTGTATCGTATTTCACTAAAATTCACTTGATTGCACATATATATTAATGTTGCATTGAATTTGGCGTGATTAGAGTGAAGGAGGAGTTGAAGTGAGTGGGGTGACATTTCGAGGGTTTCATGGAACATCAGCGGATGACAGAGCTATTACCTTAGCTTGCAGTTCAAAAGGTTGTTTCGACATTGTGTTGGATCAAGTTGACATTACATCTTCCAGAGCAGAAAAACCAGCAGCTTGTTCTAGCAGTAATGCCCATGGAACAGCTACATCCACAGTTCCAAATTGTGACTCCTTATCTCAATGAAGTAACAATGTTACCTCACACATGTGTACGGGAAATGATGTATCAGGAGCAGGGTTTTTGTTTTTTTTTTCTTTTTTGGTAATAAACAATAAGTATTGTTGTTTTTCTGGAAAAGGAGGAATAAGAGTTTCTTTATGAATGTTACAGTGACTCATTGTCATTAATTTAGTTATACATTATTAAGAGGAATTTCCTCTTTTGACTCGTTAGCATATTAATACATAAACAATGATATTTTGGCATCCAAAATTATTTTACATTTATTTAATATTATCTTGTATTATTTTTAACTTTTTTTATAAATAATTTTTTTATGATTATTTCACTTCCAAATCAGTGGCAAAAATGATTTCAAAGAATTTTTTTTATAACAACATAAAAATTCCAATAGAGACATCAAGAACCATGTTAGTTTGTAAGCCGAGTCTGTTAGTTAGTTGGACAGGACAACTGTTGATTAATTGTTCTTGGCAGTTGCTTTCATTTTAAATACTGAACTTCTGTGTGTAAGAGGGTGTTGATTTTTGAGATCATTTCATAATACAATTTCATTTTGTTTGAGTTTTACTTTCCTTTCTCTGCTCACCTTCATTATATCTTGCTGGGTCGTTCTCGGTCGCCCGTACTGCAGTTGCGTGTTCGTAACGTGCTAAGTTTCATACACAATCCTTTTTCAGTCTTTGATATCCTTGTCCAATGAGTCAATCACAAGTATTTGTAATGTGCTAAGTTTCACTGAATAGCACTACCAATGATCATCATGTACAAATGGCATAAACAACTACAAACAAAGAAAACCAAATGTCAATACATGAACACAAAAAATTGGGAAAACATTATCTTTACAAACTAAAGCTAACTCACAAAGTCAGTTGTGACAATGTCTCCAAGTCCAAAATTATCAGAACACAAATAGGAGTTGTAATTATGAAGTGAAAAGCACATGTTGATTCTTGGGACGTCTCCTATAATCAGAAAGAATATGGTGTTGTGAAAATTTTCAAATTCATCAATCCACAATGCCTTACACATAATTTGTACCATAAAATATATGTTATCATAAAAAATATTATTTACTGCGTATAATGGACTAAATATAATCCTCTTAACAATACCGTACGACATTTTCTCAAAGTACATAAAAATAGTAGTAACAAATAACACCACCTACATAATGAATGTTGATAAATTATCATTAACACAATGAAAATTGTACAAATCAATAACATAACTATGAACATTTAACATAAAACCATGTCACATAATATATAGTTACAATGTTATCAACGTATTGGGTTGGCCTTAATGTGTAAGATGAAGTTTTGCTCAAGGTCTGGCCAATTATTTCGGATACAATCCTGAAAAAACAAGAATATTTAATCAAAAACCATCACCTTTCACCAATGACAAATAAAATTCTCATCAATTACCTATGTGGTCTGTCTCTTACGCTGATTACGTAGTACAACTTCTCAACATCCACAGTACTGGTTGGATCACCAACATAATTGCGCAAAGGGGGATCGCCAATGGTTTATCGTAATCATCCCCTTCATCATCAGCAATTTCAATGACCACTCGTTCAATGCCAGAACCTCCAGCTCCTTCAACCGCTACTTCTTCATGATATGCACCTACAAGTTCTTCATTATATGTACCTGCAGGTTCTTCATCAACACCAACAACAACTTCTTCATCACATGCAACTACAACTTCCTCGCCAGCTCCACTGCAACCTTCTTCATCACATGCACTTGTAGTTTCTTCACGACGACCATCTCGTACATTTGCATTTTGACGAATGTCATATATTTCCTGAGTAAGAGCTGCAATCTTCGCATTCACATTTCTTATTCTTATATTTTTTGTCCTCATTCTCTCCTCAACAGTTGCTTCCCTAATGTCATCATCTGAATTTTCATTTTCTTTTTCTTCAACATTACATCCTTCAAGCCTCGATCCTTCAGCCTTCACTTCCCGATCCAAATGGAAAGCAGCACGGACGGCCTGGACTCCACGATCAAGTTTATGTACGTACCAGTTCAAATTTACCTATCACAATCAAACACATAAATCTTAAACAATTAAGAACATCAATAGTTCAAAAAACGATATAAAACTGGTTCAAACACTTACATCTCCTACTTGAAACAAAACTGATATTTTTTTGGTCCTTGACTTAAACGGACACCATGTCCATATGTGCGGGAATCTCCTTTGAGAAGAATGATCATGCAAAGAAAGTCCTTCAAAAGCCCAAAGCTACAACATTACAAACAATAGTTAGCCAAAATTACAATGAACTCCACCACATTAACATAATAAATTCTAACTCGACGACATTGCCACTCAGACTCAACGCATGATGGATAGCTCCCGGCATTATTTTCTTAGTACATTTATTTAAATTATGTACAATATTTTTATGTACGATAGTTGCTCAATCATATACACATAAACTGTCCAAGTCATCTAACATTGTCCAAGTCATCTAACACTGCACAAGGCATGTTAGAAACATACACAAACTTTCTAGGAAAAAAAAAACAATAAAACATACTAAGAGATACAACCTACAAACCACATCAACATCAATTATTTTATTTTAATATATTTTTATAATTTAATTTATTCATAAAGTGTAATAAGTTGTTCGAATGAGAAGTTTTTAGTTCGAATCGAATATTTTATATAACAATTTAAATTTAAATATATAAGCAAGAATTTTAAAATTTTAATAATTCATCATTTTGACATTCTTAGTATTAATCATGTTAAATCTTCTTTTAGACTCTAGTTGAATAATTATATTTTTTTTCTTGTTGTAAGTTAAGATTTAATGCCATTTTGTCACAATAAACTTCTATTCAGAGTTTCCTTCTTGCTTTTATGATTTTCTATTTCATTATTTCAATGACAAACCAAACAAACTTAAAATGAATCAACCGTGAAATCCGAGGGTTAAAAAGTTGATAATATTAACTCTAAAAAAACACGAAGAATATAGTAAAACATTAAAAAACAAAACAAACTGAATCTAGAACGAGACAACAATGTGAGGGAATTTTTGGTAATTTTTCCCTCTTTTTTTACTAATTTATAAAAATTGTACTATCATCCATTCATACAAATGCTAGGTTATATAGGTCCTTTTACACGTTAAAGAATTGTTTCTTAAGTCAATTTTTAATTATTGGTTATTTATTCATCCTCGTTCATTAATAGTTTTCCTTTTAAATTAATAGTTTAACATAAATATTAACTTTTGAAAATATTTATATATATTTTTCTTTTACTGATATATTTTTTATTTGTAAAAATAATGATAATTTTTTATATCAGTTTACTAACCAACTAATATAAAAAGTAAGAATTAACACTCCAACTAGTATAAAAAAGTAACATATTTTTATTGTGACTAAGATTTCAACCGGTATAAAAAATGAGTTTCTATACCAATTAGTATTCGAATTGCTATAAAAAATTAATATTATATTGAACAATAAAGAATGATCCTTCTTTTTTTTACTACATTTACAAATGATATTATACCATTTTCACATTAATAGATGATATTATCATCTCTATTGCTATCACCCCTCTCATCTCTTCTCTCAATAAATCTTTTACTTTCAAACACTTTGGTTACATTTTTTTTGTCATAGAGCTAATAGAGACATCTCAAGAAGGCATTCATCTATTTGATACCAAAGTACAGATTAAAATGGCTTTAGTGACGAGATATTTTAATATTACCATGTATTTTTTAAATAAATGAAAAACTAATGCAATGTTTCATGCGTTCTGAATTGCTCACGAGGATCTAATTATGCATTATATTAGTTAAAAAAAAGACTTTTATGTCGGTTTTAAATCGGTAAAAAATATTGAATATAGAAAATATTTAACTTTTTACACTGATTTTGCAACTAGTATAATATTGAATATAGAAAATATTTAACTTTTTACACTGATTTTGCAACTAGTATAAAAATAAGGAGAGTAATAAATTTGTATATTATTCATTTATATCGGTTTGCTAACCAACTAGTATAAAAAGTATGACACTTTATACTGGTTAACATTCTTACTAGTATAGAAAGTAATGCTTTTTATAGAGGTTAAAACTTTAACCTACATAAAAACATGACTTTTTATACTAATTAGTACTTTTGAAAATAGCTATATATTTTTTTCTTTTCCTTGACATCTTTTTTATTTGTCAAGATAATGATAATTTTGTATATAATTCATATTTTTATATCGGTTGCTAACCAACTAGTATAAAAAATACAAATTAGCACTCCAACTAATATAAAAAGTAACACTTTTTACGGTGATTAAGACTTTAATCGATAAAAAAATGACTTTTTATATCAATTAGTATTCGAATTGTTATAAAAAATTAATATTATTTTGAACAATAAAGAACGATCCTTTTTTTTTTACTAAATTTACAAACGATATTACCATTTTCACATTAATAGATGATATTATCATCTCTATTGCTATCACCCCTCTCATCTCTTCTCTCAATAAATCTTTTACTTTCAAACACTTTGATTACATTTTTTTTGCCATAGAGCTAATAGAGACATCTCAAGAAGGCATTCATCTATTTGATACCAAAGTACAGATTAAAATGGCTTTAGTGACGAGGCATTTTAATATTACCATGTATTTTTTAAATAAATGAAAAAACTAATACCATGTTTCATGCACTCTGAATTGCTCATGAGAATCTAATTATGCATTATATTAGTTAAAAAATGACTTTTATGTCGATTTTTAAATCGATACAAAAATATTGAATACAGAAAATATTCAATTTTTTGTACCGATTTTGTAATTAGTATAAAAATAAGGAGATTGATAAATTTGTATATAATTCATACTTTTTATATCAGTTTGCTAACCAACTAGTATAAAAGTATGACACTTTATATTGGTTAACATTTTTAGTGGTATAGAAAGAACCACTTTTTATAGAGGTTACAACTTTAACCAACATAAAAACATGACTTTTTATACCAACTAGTATTCAAATCGATATAAAAATTTAATTTTATATTGATTAATGCTAGAATTATAAAAAGTCATGATTTTTTAAATAGCAGGTTTGTATGTAATAACTACCACATATAGGCCAACATAAAATTCAAACAGGCAACAAATAATGAACACTTTGAGTAAACTTATACTCGTAAATACTTAGGAGGTTGGTTATAAAATGTTGAAATTATCAAATTTTATGAGTCAACAACATTTGTGGATATGATTTTCTGTGTATGCATCATCACATAATATATGCAGTCAAAGCTCTCTGGTTGACGTGAACACTACACGTTAAATTCACAAAATATCATAAACTTTATAATTGTATTTCAAGAGTGTGAAAGATTAACTACTTATAATTGGCTCAATGAAGTGCAAATTCTTTTCTAAAGCAATATGTGTTCCATGCAACCTCAAATAAGTCTCAACCACTCCTTAAAAGTTAAAATGTAAAATGAAATTTGTGTCTAGTATGGAACTTAGTAAATTTAAATTGTGTACACAAAAATTTAAATTATTAATAAACTTACGCTTGAACTGTACTTTTGATTGTCAAAGTGCTAAGTTTCTTATTCAATGAACACAAGAAATTATTGAGGAAATGTATTTTGAATTACTAATGACCGATGTAGATTCAAACAATATTAATGTCAAATAAGATTTACATCAATAGAATTTAATTTATAAAAAAACATATTATTGTAAGGAAGGTGTTTCTTTTCCTTTTCAAAGGTCTCTAATAGATATATTTACACCTCTTTACCAACTCTTTGAATGAAAAGAGGGACAATAAATTCATATGTGATTATTCTTCTTCTCAATACCTATATGATGTAAATACCTTAAACAAAGAAAATTAATAATTTTAGAATAACGTAATAAAAAAAGGAAAACATTTACTAAACAGTATTTTTAGTGTTCATAAATTAATATTTAAAGTCATTATAATAAATAATTATTTATCATCTTTCAAATTGATTACAAAGTTTTCTTGTAATGTTTATTATAGAATCCTTGCACTCATGCTAAAAGTAGAATAAAGAAAATAAACAACATAACTTAATTAATTATTTAATATTAATGAAGAAAATCACAACAAGTGTGTTTAATAATTTAATAAAAGTAACTCATAAATTAATTAACTAATTGTTAATAAATGAGCTTCATAAATTAAATGAGCTAAGTTTTTACCTGATAAACTAAAATTTTATATTTTTATAGACAAATATATCATTCTATAATTATAATTTTATATTTTTTTTAAATCATCAAATTTTTAATAAATGTTTTAGTACTTCTGTTTTTCTAATAGTTGTTTAGGTTTACTAGACAAGTCATTTTATTTAATGAGTTGACAAAATATATATTATTGAGAAACGTTATTTATATCAATTTGTTAAATATTTTTAATCTGAATTGTCTAAAAGATTAAAATAAGTAACAATATAGATAAAAAAAATTATAGATAATAAGAAATTAAAATATAAGAGGCAATCTCACACACACGCAAAATGTTAAATAAGTTTTACGAATTAGAAATAATAATCTAAAAATTAGAAATTATATCAAATAGTTTATAATAAGTTAAAAATCATAAAATAAATTATTAAAAAAACTTTACGTTGTACATCACTGTAAATTTTAATATCTCAATTATGCATATTCGTTATAGTTAATTTATCATTTATCATCACAACCATGTTAAAACAAAACAAAACCATGGATAGAAAATCAAACAAATATTAAAAAAAGAAACATTTTTTTGCAAAGAATAATAATGCAGGACGATCTATGATCTATCTTACATTTGACCGGTAAAACGTAAACTCGACTCAAACACATAAAAAAGTGAGTTAATCTCTTTGACACCCATATAAAAAATTATTTATTTTGTAATTTTTTTTCAATTATAATATATAAAATATCGTATTTAATAACCTTATTTTTAATTAAATTACTTTACTTAAAATAAATAATATTTTAAATTTATAATTTTTAACTTTGTAAATATTATTCTTTTAGAAATAATGTATATAATTAAAAAATAACGACTAAATTTCAAATAATTGTCAAACAAAACTGAAAATTAATGTCTGCCCGAAACAACAGGTTATCCATAACAAGCTTAATCAAAACAATGTGCTAAAATGTTCATGGCACTTACAGACGTACGAATCAGCCATGGTCCACCCACATTTAAACTACTAAAATAAACTATTTTAAGTTTAATTAAATTAAACTAGTTAATAACTTAATAGTATTAATAAAGATATTAATAAAGAATTTAATTTCTTATTAATGGTATTGCTTTATGACGTATGTTTAATAATTTGTATGCTTTAAAAAAATACAGTTTTAATTGGGTACTTGCTCTAGGTTCCTATACATCTCTCATGGACGCCTTGTATATATATAATGAACCCATCACGTTTGGTTCACAGAAAACAAATCACCATAGTCATATCTCCAAGTGTTAATCTTCCAAAGAAAATTCACAAAAAAAAAAGTAAGAAAAATTATGCAAATCCTAATCAGTTGCACTTTGATTCTTGCTTTAATTTCACCATGTTTTGGAAGCAATGACACATCTTATAATGTGATGAATTTTAGTGCTGTGGGAGATGGCAAAACAGATGATTCAGCAGTAAGTCTGTTTCTGTTTCTCTTTTTTTTTTTTTTCTAATTTTAAAGCATATATAATTGTAGTTTTATTTACGTGATTTTGATGTATAGTAGCATTTGATTTGGCCTAAAATAAGATATTTGGTGTTAGGCATTTTCGAAAGCATGGGAAAGTAGTTGTGGAGCAGAAGGGACGCCAACGTTACTAATTCCAACAAACTATGTATTCTTGTTGTCTGCCCTAATTCTAAAGGGTCCTTGCAAGGCCACGACTATTCTAATTAAGGTATTTCTAACATTATTGTTGTCTTTCAGTACAGGATCACAAATATCAACACCCACGTACAGATTGGTCCTGCCGGTTGGTTTGCTTGTCTAATTCATCAAATTGATCTATTTTTAATAGTTGACTCCTGAGTTAATGATTTATTTTTAATTAAAAATTAAAATTAAAATAACTTAAAAGATTCAATTTTTTTATTTATATTATACTTTAAATTAAATCTTTTTATTTTTCATGTAATTTTTATTTTAAATAGTTTTTCACAAAATATTTTTGTTTATAAATTTTTAATTTTTCTGTTAAACGCAGTTTCAACTTTTTTAAATACCATGTTTTTGTGATTTAATACGTACTAACGTTACTAGTTCCACATCACACACACACACACATATATATATATATATATATATATATATACAATGGGCATTTATTAAAACTTCTAATTTATACATTTTTATTTTTGAACTTTATAATCATTTTTTCCCTTTTTTTAAAAAAAAATTCAGCAATAAAGCTACTCCCAATTGGATGCACTAAACCTAATCTAAAAAGGAAAACCTCATGTTGAATATCACTTCAGTAGTTATATTTTACATCAGAATTCATTTATCATTAACAAATTCATGAAAAAAAATACAAAATTACTTCGAACAAACATTAAACATAACTTGTATCTAGTTTCATTAAGAAATATATATATATATTTATTGACTTCTGTATTTTTCTCAATTTCTTTGCTTAATTTTCCCCACATTTGTTGCAGCTTGAAGGGAAAATAGTTGCACCTACGAAGTATTCATGGGTAGGTGATAATAAGGACAGTTTGATCGCCATCACAAAGGTGGACAGACTGACAGTGGACGGAACCGGAGGATTGATAGACGGGTTTGGTTCTTCTTGGTGGCCATGCAAAAGTTGTCCACGACCATCAGTTACAACACTCTAAACTCTCTTTTCCTACAAAACCACAAATCAAACAATTCACACTAAAGTTTTTCATTATGCAGATTCTTACTTTCAAATATTGCAATAATCTTACTGTTCATGACTTCACCGTCACCAACAGTCCAAAATCTCACATACACGTTCATGGCTGTGAGGATGCTACGTTTTCTCGTATCAATGTCACTGCTCCTGCTGACAGCCCTAACACCGATGGAATTGACGTTACTTTTTCCAAAAACGTCTTGATTCAGGATTCCTCTATGCAAACTGGTAACCAAAGTTTAAGGTTTTCTTCTCATGAAAATATCAATTTTCAATGTAGTGTTTTGAAATTTTAACTTGCATTGTCTTTCCAAACAGGTGATGATTGTATTGCCATTAGTGGTGGCTCCTCTTTAGTCAATGTTACTGGGATTGCTTGTGGACCAGGCCATGGAATAAGGTTTTCTATTTATATATCCTCAACTGGTTGATATTGTATATTTTTTTATCTTTATTTATTTAGCAATGTAACTTTAACATGAATGAA
Organism: Vigna umbellata; assembly: GCF_029865625.1. NCBI lineage: Eukaryota > Viridiplantae > Streptophyta > Magnoliopsida > Fabales > Fabaceae > Vigna > Vigna umbellata. The sequence goes on along the minus strand of NC_142173.1, from coordinate 16,291,552 downwards.
TAAATCAGCATTGGTAGCCTAGGAAAAAGGAATGACACAGTGGAAGGAGTACATGTACGAAATTGCAGCTTGACAAAAACTAAATATGGAGCAAGAATCAAAACGTTTCCGGTAAGTAATATTAGGGTTCAAACATTTTTCCACCAACAACTATTTTACCACCTTAAGTATATATTTTCTATCATTTCCTTCAACTAAAATATGCAAGCATAATATATTATAAAAATTTAAATATTTTACTTAATACAATATTTATAAAAAAGTTATTTAATGTTTTTTTATTTAATGTGGTTTCAATAATAATTAGAAAATGTTTATGTATGTTTGACTCATTGTCATTTTTTTGCAGGTTGGAATTGGTTGTGCAAAGCAAATCACTTTTGAGGAAATAACGTTAGTAGAAACCCGTTACCCAATATTTATTGATAAAAACTATGGCAGTTATCCTTCAACGGTATTCACTTAATTATTCAACTTCTTTCTTTTTTAATTTTTTTTCTTTTTATATAAAAAAAGTTGTTTATTATTAAAGTTGGATTTTGAATTGTATACAAAACAGGATGAAGAAGTAGAAGTGAGTGGGGTGACATTCAGAGGGTTTCAAGGAACATCCTTTGATGGCAAAGCTATAACCTTAGACTGTGGACAATCAGGTTGCTACAACATCGTATTGGATCAAATAGACATTGTTTCTTCTCTACCAGAAAAGCCAGCCTGTTGTTCTTGCAATAATGCCCATGGAACAGTTACATCTACTGTTCCAAATTGTTCTTGTTTATTGCCATGAATTTCTTTTCTTATGTGTAAAAGTTAAATGAGCGCAATTGGTTCAATAAATATTAATTAATGCAAACAATTAATATGCATTGTTCTTTTGGTTAATTATTTTTATTTTCTACGGTTTTTTAATTAGATAAATTCTGACATGGGTTTTATCTATAGGAAATGTTTGTTTTGAATAACGTTTTGATTTATATTTTTTTATTAGAAATTATTAGTGTTCAAAATATTTTTTTTACCGATGTGAGACTATTGAACACCAAAACAAGTCTTTCAATTTAGGGGTTAATAATTTTTTTCCCTGTAGACTAGTTAATGTCACTATATTAGAAAATGATTTTGACGATGGTTAAAGAGTCTTTCTATTACGGTTTTCAAACAATCATTAAATGCAACATCGTGAAAAGTTTACCTAAAACCAATACCATCACTAAATTGTTGTTATATTTTCGAATGACGACGAGTTCTAAATGCCATCGTTATAGTTAATATAGATGAAAAAAAAATCACAAAGATATATAACAATTGGCATCACAACTGTTGTTAAAAATGAATGAATTGGCACCACAACCATCGTTGAAAATGTTTTTTTTTCTCTTTTAAATATAGACATTGCTACAAAAATAGCATACAACGTTAAATATTTTTGACTTTTAACAATGTATTCGCGTTCGACGTCATATCGCGAGACGTAATTTTGACGTCGAACACCTACAGCTCGACGTTATGCCTTTATATCCACGTTTACTCTATAGAGTTCGACGTTTAATATATGAATAACTAGTTATATTTAAGGGAAAATTTGACGTCAAATGCAAGGGGAGAGACATAAAGTTGACGTCAAGGACTAAGATGTATGACGTAAAGTTGACGTCCATTTACATAGGTCGACGTTACTTGTTGCTTATAGACATGTCGGATATTAAAGTGCATGACGTTTAATATTTGAATAAATATTTATACTTACAACAAACTTTGGCATCAATTGGAATGGAACGACGTAAAGCTGACGTAACTTGGACGTCGAAGTTAGCCGAATGACGTCATGTTTTGTTGATATACACGTCGAGTAGCAGAGAATGGACGTCTAATATTTGAATAAATATTTATATTTATTCAAATATAAATATTTGAATCCAGTTTTCCATTCATCTATTCACAGTATTCATCTATTCACAGTTTAAATGTGATTTTTTGTGAAACTTATTCTACCACTCAATATGCTTTGTCCACTAAAAGCACTAAAATAATAACATTTAATGATAGAAAACATGACATTGTATATTCAAGATCATTTGAATTGTGATGTTGCGGCGTTGGGAAAACATCTCACCTCTACTATTACATTATTGTGAGAAGAATGATGTATATAAGAAATATGGAGTATAGGAATGTTTAAGTTGCAATGTCTATTTTTCATTTCCACTGCCCATGGTTGACTCTTAAATATGTTATGCCAGGCAAATCCATCGTAGCAATAAGTTAATTGTGGTACTCTTCACCATACTTAGCTAAGTGTAAGCAACCGGCGTCAACATTATACATTTTTAGATATGTTTTAAATATAAAACATACGAGTTTTAAGAGTAGAAAGTTGAAAAAAAGGGTCGATTTCTGTTAAGATGAGTTTTCTTTCCTAATAATTCAATTGAGGGTCAAAAGAAAAAGAATGGTATGTGTTATTATGGGTTCATAGCCGACCGAACGGTAAAAGTGCAGAAGAGTCAGCCCGACCGATGATACCTCTCAGGTCAATGAACCGATCGGTAAAATCAGTCTGACCGATGATACATCTTAGGTCAATGAACTGATCGGTAAAATCAGCCCGACTGATGATACCTCTCAGGTCAGTGAACCGATCGGTTAAGTCAGCCATTAAGGTAATTAATAGTAATAACTGTCGGGAGTTAATGAAAATAATTGTTATTTATTGACAATTAATATTGTCATTCATTGGTGGTTAATGAGTCAGACCTAACGGTCAGCTCATTATAATTTATAAATATTTGTCTGGCAAATGATACAGGTAACTTGAACTTGAACTGAGACTCAGAGGTCTGATAACAAAATCTTGATTACAAGATTATTACACAAAGTCACTGAATTGAGCGTGGGAGTGTCTTTTGCAGACACCCTCTCTCGCGGCTCGGACAAGGAGAAGAGTGAAGACATCATAATTGGAAATCGAGCAGACAACTTTGGATGTTTTGGATTAGGGTTCTAAATCCTCCTAAAACAGTATGATCAGAGAAACCTGTTTTTCAAATTTCAACACTAACGTCGTGTAAGCTCATTCCATTTTATTTCTAAGTAATATATTAAAAAAAATGAACAATCATCCACTTAACGGGGAATCATTGGTTGTCAGGTTTTTTTTACAAGGAACACGTATTTAACTTTAAGAATTGCTCTGAAGTCTATTATTACTGCTTGGTTATTTATTCTATCTAATATTTATTGATAGTAGTACCTTTTAAAAAGATTTTCTAACAGAAATATTGATTTTAAAAAGGTTAATATAGTTTGTATTTCTTCTTTTCCTTTCTTTTTATTTGTACATAAAATATCTCGTTTATTTTGTTTAATTTTTCATCTATTTTTTATGTAATCCATTGTATTTTATGTAATTCGTGAAACATTTTAAGCAGAAAATAGTACGCACAGGGTATCCCGGACTGTTTTTTAACCATAACTCTGTTTCTTAAATATAAACATTCTTCAAAGGAAAACAGCGATAATACGACCTTAAAAAGACAAAAAATTGATGTGAGAAGAAAATGGTGTATTCGATATTAAAATATTTGCACTAAATAAGAGTGAAATGTTTCAAAGATAGTGAGGAGAACCTGAGGAAGCAGACGACAAATGTAGGCATATGAGAACTGGTGCATTGGTATACTTGTCTTTCCACTTATATCTTTTGTACTTAGTAATCATCAATCGATATGGATTTAATGTGAGCAATCTTTTCCCAATCTTCACTTTCTTGTTTCTGGCACCGCTGTTTGAGCAATAAACAATCACAAATTGCGAGGTCTGAAATGGATTTTGGTAGACCCTCCTCTGGCAAGCATTGGAGTACAGGACAGTTACGAAGAATCAATATCCGAAGAGAGGAGAGGTGACAGAGACCCCTGTAGTCCAGTTTCTTAAGATTTGGACAATCATATATTTCTAGACGACCAAGAGAAAGTGGGAGCAAACCTTCACCCGGAAAACACTCCAAATCCACCTTGCCAATTCTCAAGACTATTAAGGAAGGGTTGGTTCCCCAAGCGCCCTTTAGGGAGGCCAGAACTTTGGAGCAATTCTCGACAAACATTTCTTTTACATTTGATGGCAAACATTCCTCGGACAACTCCAGCGCTGGACAATTGCTTATGTACAGATTATTAAGAGATGGAAGAAGGGCAGACATGCATTTAGGCATTGACTTCAATTTCTCCAATCCTGCAATAATCAATGACACTAGCTGAGGTGCAAATAATCCTTCATTGGGAAATGATTCAAATTCAGAGCATTGATCAATGAACAAATTCTCCAAACGATTGTGAGGGTGCCCCTGCGATATCATCTGTAGATTGCGACACCCGGATAAACAAAGGTCGCGGAGTTTTGGGAACAAATCTAAAGGAAAGGTAGTGAGAGAGTCACAATCATCTCTGATACGCAATTCTACAAGGGAATGGTACCAATTGCTAATGGGAATACTGATGCCTGGACCAAAAGAAAAAGGCAAGTATTCAAGGGTATCAAATATGTTTGGCCTCGTATTCACACATTGAATCTCGACGGCCCTGGTGATCGGAGCCCCAAGTTGGCCGCATTCGTGTATAATAAATTTCTTTAAATGACAAAGTATGTTTGGCAATTCTTTCAGCTTGGGACAATTCGCCAGAAAAAGACTTTTAAGACTTGGAAAAGCACCCGTCACGCACTGCCATTCTTCCCATTCCTTCATATCAATAAAGCTCAACCTTTTCAAGGATGCAAATGCAGAAGAGCTATCCCCGTAGAAATCAGCATCTATCCTTCCTATCCAATCAAGGCCATCAATTCTCAAGTCCTTCAGAAATGTCAAAAGTCCAAGGCAAGGCAACCATAGGCAATGTTTACAGTTATTCAAGGTTAAGGACACCACATTCGATAGAGAATTATTGGATAACCAACGGGGAAATTGTGTGCCACCATAGCCATCGATTGATAAGTGCTTCAAATGTATGGAAGGTTGCAGATTCTCAAGTACTTCTCTTTCTTTTACCGAATCGTCATTGTTCCGCGCTAAATTCCATTGTAAGCTCAGCGTCACAATATGTGTTTCATTCTTCAAATTCGTCTCATACGGATTTGAGATATTTTCAAGATTTTGAATTGACAGCTGCTCTCCATGAAAATGAAGTTCTCCTAACTGTTGAATACTGAACTCACTACTTTTTCCAACCGCAAAATTGTTTATCCACACGTGAAGATTCTTCAACTTTCCTAAACCGATTGGACCCTTCGTTAAAGTAGTTCCCATAAGTTCTAGGCGGCGCAAATTGGTAAGCTCATGCAAAGTCAAGGGCAACTCCTTCAATTCGATACAATTATTTAGTTTCAATTCTTGCAAGTTATAGAGTGAACAGATTGAGTCAGGAAGTCTGCGTATGGCGCTACCCGAAAAATCCAACGAACGGAGATGTATAAGATCGCCTATTGTGTCAGGCACCTCAAAACACAACCTCAATGATAAGACCCGTATGAACTTAAAGTTGGGGATTAACTCTTCTATTGGCAGCTCACGACGCCACCCAAAAGTTATAAATGTTCGTAACCGTGTAGCATCACGTAAACTCGTATAATCTTGAATAGGATCGCTTACATATGATATATGACGGGTTTTCCTTGATACTCTTTTTTCATCATCAACACCTAACCTGTGGCAGATTTCACCTGAAACATATTTTGCTAAATCATTCAGAAGGTCGTGCATGAAAATATATTTCCTGGTCCCAAGTTATTTGTTTAAAGAATGACCTTGATACTAGATCATTGAAGTAGTCTTCACCTACTTCTTCTGGAGACTTGCTTTGTTGAGAGCAATGTAGAAAATTTTGAGCCATCCATAACAAAATTAAGCTCTCTTTGTCAAACCTATGGTCTTTGGGGAATAATGCACAATAAGCAAAACATCTCTTGAGATGAGAAGGAAGATGGTAATAGCTCAACAACAAAGTAGGGACGATTTTACTATCTTCTATTGTTAAGTCCCATATCTCGCTTGTCAATACACCTTCCCACTCTGAAACGGATGACTTTGACTGTAAAACACATCCTATTGTTTCAAGGGCCAGAGGTAATCCTTGGCACTTGTCAACTATCTTCATGCCAATCTTCTTTAACTCAGAATTCAACTTACAGTTTTCGTCTTGGAATGCATGTTTAGCAAAAGTTTGCCAGCTGTGATCTTCACCTAATTGCTTTAGTTGGAGTATGTAGGTTGACTGCATGATAGAAGCAACTTTGTGACTGCGTGTTGTGACTAGAATTTTACTTCCTTTAGCTCCAAACGTAAGAGGAGTTTGTAATGCTTTCCATTGATTTCGGTCTTCGTTCCAAACATCATCCAGAACCAGAAGAAACTTCTTTTCAGACAACCTTGTTTTCAATTTTCCATGAACCATTTCTAGGTCTCCACTGTCATCTCTTGAGTTAGTGAAAGCTCCAATAATTGTTTTGGATACTCTCAAAGCATCAAATGCATCAGAAACGCAAACCCAAGCCTTTTCTTCAAATTTAGCTTCCTCTGTCTTTGGATCATTGTATACATGTTGAGCAAGTGTGGTCTTACCCATCCCACCCATACCCACAATAGAAAGTATAGACAGCTTATTATCATTAGTGTCAGATCTCAGCCAAGTAAAGATAATTTCTTTGTCCTCATTTCTGCCATAAATAACCTCTTCAGCCACCAACGACGTTGACTCAACTTTTTTCTCCGCCACCTTATTACCCAACCCAGATCTAACGCCAGTATAAATTTTGAAATCTTTAACAATGTTTTGGTTAAAAAGAGATTCTACATCATCTAGGAGTGCTATGATCTTGGATTCAAAATTGTGTACCTTGCTAGAGCTGGTTTGGAATTCAGCTTCCAATTTTGTCTTGGAGAATTCATAGTCTATTTGCTCGAGCAGATCCTCTGCATCATACAAGACGTCTCTAACCTCATCAAGCCATTCTTTGACCAATGAATTAGTGAACTGCTTTTGTTCTGCATCATCTATCACAGAATTGACGTCCATCAGCTTCCTCTTTAACTTTTTCAGTAGCTTCTCATCAAGATTTCTCCCACGAAAGAAGCCGAGAACTTGATGAGAATCGAGCTTGTCAAATAGCACCTGAAGAACAGCACCAAAAAGAGCACCACCAAGTGTTTCAAGGACAGGCATGGTTGGGAAGGAAGTGGCCAAATTGAGGAGAAGAAAGGATTGAGAAAATTGGAAGTGCAGCTAAGTTACGTGAATGAAGGACTGACAAAAGATAACGAGTGAATATTGTGAAAATTGGAAGCAACAGCTGTTAATTATTTCCGACAGCACAACGTGGGTTTGGTAACATGTGGAACATATTTTAACGAAATTTCTACCAACTTTCAGTCTATTTCGGTGGCTTGCTTTATTAAATAAAGAAAGCCGAGGTACTTATATCTTACACGAAAAGAAGGGATTGTGAAAATTGGAGTGAAGGTAATGCAGAATTAGGGTGAGATCTATTTTCTTGGCAATGCCTTTACTTCAATATATCTGTTGTTGTTGACCACACAAATTGAAGTTTCAATACCTGTTTTACATTTTTATATTTCTCGAGCTACCTCAAATTTATTTAAAAAGTTTAAGCAATTAACATAATAAATCAAGGAATATCTTAGATATACTAAAATAAAAATTCCTTATTGTTATACATAAATTTATATTCAAAAAATGACGGAAGGATAAAATTTAGGTTTAATAGGTTCGGGGGTCTCTATATTTGTGGGTTCGTTTCAATTGAGTCCTTCAATTTTGAAAGTGATTAATTAGGTCTCTAATTTGGTCAATTTGATTCAATGATAACATTTTCGTTAAATGCAGTTAACGACGTTAACTTTTTTAACAGGTGGCAAGCTGAGGCATCCAGGTGGCACCGTTTGAGCTTAATAGGTGTATTTTTAACATTTTTAATTGTTAAATATATTAATAAATGAAAATATAATTTAAAATCGGCAATGGCACTAAGAGAACACGAATGGGTCTCTCCCTCTTTCGAGATTAAAGACACAAGCTCTTCATCTTCCCAGAACAGATCATTTTGAAGCAACTTTCTCCCAGATGGGTCATCGTCGTTGATCTCACACTCAGCGCCGTTCGCATCGAAATCTTCGTCGAAGGTGTCACGCTCTTCGCAGAGAAGTGCATCGAGGATGGAGGGAGAGTGGTACTGTGCATCGTCACCGAGAGCCATTCTCTTCAAAGAAAGAAGTTCTTCATGGTTGGTAAGAGAAGATGTGCAGACCATTTTCAACTGTGCCTATGTTTGTTTCTTTGTTTCTCTCACTAGGGTGAGTTGAAAGAGAGAAAGAGAGAGAGACGATGTTAAAATGTTTGAGCTTGTGTCTTTAATATAATTATATTTTCATTTATTAATATATTTAACAATTAAAAATGTTAAAAATACACTTATACAGCTCAAACAGTGCCACCTGGATGCCTCAGCTTGCCACATTTAAAAAGGTTAACGTCGTTAACTACATTTAACGAAAATGCTATCATTGAATCAAATTGACCAAATTAGGTACCCAATTGATCACTTCCAAAATTGGAGGATCCAATTGAAACGAACCTGCAAATATAGGGACCTCCGAACCTATTAAACCTAAAATTTAAAACACTAGTACGATTATTTTATTTTAACATATTTATATAATTGAATTTATTCATAAAGTGTAATAAGTTGTTTGAATGAGAAGTTTTTAGTTCGAAACGATTTTTTTTATAAAGCAATAGATGTTTTATAACAATTTAAATTTAAACATATAACAATAAATTTTTACTTAAAATGATAGAACCACAAAATTTATATAAAAAGTAAGAATTTTCAAATTCATCATTTTGACATTGTTAGTTTTAGTTATATATTCTTTTATACGGTAGTTGATTAATTATATTTTTTTATTATTGTAAGTTAAGATTTAATGCAATTTTCTCAACAATAAACTTCTATTCAAAGTTTCCTTCTTGTTTTTATGACTTTTAATTGCTAAAGTGTTAGGTTTCTTCAGTAATGAACACAAAAGAATCACAAAAGACGGTTGAAAAGACACACAAAGTCGTGAAGTTTGCCGTCAAAACTACTACAAAATCCGACTCAAAGAAAGACAATTACGGAGATGATCAATCTGCAGAAAACTCTGACAATGAAGGACGAAATCTAATGGCAAAAAGGTTCTCAAAATTCTTAAGGTATAAAACAAAAGCTAACATAAATGTTGCAGGAAACAGAGAGTCTACTAGGAAGCAAGACAAATATGTTGTTTCCAACTATTTTGAACAAGAGAAAGAAGGACACATCAAATTGAAGCAAAAATTGGAAGAGGAAAGAAACAACATCAGTGAATCCAGCAAGGATCTTAAAGATGAAACAAATCTCGACTTGATGGATAGACCTACATCATTTGGAAGCAGTGAAGATAACAAAGAAAAGGAACATATGTGGTATCTGGACAGCGGTTGTTTGAGGCACATGATCGGAGAGGCTAAACAATTCAGCAACTTATCTTCCAAAACCAATGGACATGTCACATATGGGGACAATAACAAGGGTAAAATCATTGGTGTTGGTAAAATACAAATTCCTTCCTCCTATAATATTGAAAATGTTTTACTTGTTGAGGGTCTTAAGCATACTTTGGTAAGTATTAGCCAACTGTGTGATAAAAGGTTAAAGGTCACTTTTGAATTAAATCACTATTTAATATGTCATGCATCATCACATGAGCTAGTAGGCAAGAGACATAACAACATATACATGGTTGATTTCAAAAATACTTCCTTCAAATCTGTCATATGCTTACACTAGTGCAATCAGGGGAAACGATAACGATTATTTTCGCCCTTTGGCAGCGGTTCTTGAACCGAGGCATATACAGGCGAGACAAAAAGTTTAGACTTTTATGCCTCGGTTCTTAACCGAGGCAAAGAGGTGGACGATTTCGCCTCGGTTCAAAGTCAACCGAAGCAGTATGTATTTTTTTTTATTTTTTTTTCGCAGGACTTTATGCCTCGGTTCCTTCTGAACCGAGGCAGTATGTCCACCTCTACTGCCTCGGTTGGGACCTGAACCGAGGTAGTAGGGTTTTTTTTTCGCCAGCCTTTATGTCTCGGTTGGGACCTGAACTGATACCGTATGTGGGTTTTCTGCCTCGGTTATGGCCACAACCGAGGCATATTCCCCTGTTTTTTTTATAAACAAGTATGTTTCTACAACATTCCCAACTGCAGAAATAGACCTGCATATAATTTTACAGACAAAACAGTTCAGAACAATCCAGAAGCATATATTTTGAATAAAAATTATATTAAAACATAAATACATTCAATGTAATCATAAATCAACTTCTTAAAACATAAATCAATCCAATGTAATCATAAATCAACTTTGAAACATAAATCAATCCAATGTACAAAGTTAAACTAATAATAATGTACAAAAGCATAAAACAACTTAGAAGCATAAAGTTAGAATTTACTATATCCTAATATCTACTACATACTATTATATAATTGAATTACATGTTTAGTCAGTGTTTTCCTCACGAGTTTAAGTGTCTTATCTGGACATCGTTTCATACACATGCGCTTAGACAAAAGCTTCTGCACCAACATCGTGGATCATGTCCTCTAAATTGTCTTCTTCCGATCGATCTTTCATATTCATGGTGGAATCATATACATTTCCAGCTTGAAGGTCAGTCAACTATCGAGAATGTCCGCGTATAAAACCTCATCACAAAAATACAATATCTAGACAAAAATAAACAACACATTAATTAGTTTCATGATTTCTAACCTTAAAGTTTATGTGTTGAGATTTGTAATTTTAGATATATAATTAAATTACTTAATTTGTCTTCTATTTAAATATTTTAAATTATTTAAAAATGCTTTACATGATATTTTATACGAGTACATATTTAAATGCTTTAAATTATTTAAAAATACTTTAAATATTTTAATACCGAGATCTTTGTTCTTATATATATTAACACATGAAAAGAATTAAAACCACCTAGTTTCGAAAACCACGTCTTGACTTTTATCCTCTTTTGATCCACATTGACTATTTCTCAGGTTTTTCAATCTTTTATAATATTCTTTAAATCTTTAATTATGCTTTAATTTTCTGAAATTTTGGATAACATTGAATTTGGTTCCAAATTAGAAAAGAAGTTTACTTTTCTCTCTCAAGTCCCTAGGTTTCAAAGAAGATAAACGAAAAAAAAACCCTCGCGTTTGGTGAATGAAAACAGGATCTCCCCTTTCACCTCTCAAATTTCACTTTCGGCTTTGAGTAAGTGAATTTTGTTCAAGCAGCAGTTCTATTTCTATGATTACATAATCAAATTGACGGATATATTTTTTTCCCAGTTCTATTTATATGATCACATAATCAGATTAACGGATATATTTTCCCTAGAGCTAGAAATGCAAAAGACAGAGCAAAAGTTATCTTTTAATCAAGGAAAATGACACTTGAACAACCATTTTTGACAACATTTAGACACGCGCACACGTGTCAAAATCTGAGTGGTCCAGTTGGAAAAATTAAATGAAAATGGACCACTCAGATTTTGACACGTGTGCGCGTGTCTACATGTTGTCAAAAATGGTTGTTCAAGTATCATTTTCCTTTAATCAATCCAAGGTAAATTACTGAATTAACTCCTAAATGGTAAGTCTCAAATATGTTCTCGCTAATAAAAAATCAATAGCTATCCTTGTCATGTTCTCCTTCACAACCCTTTACATTTCCACCATTAACATTGAAAGTCCAAGATCCAACATCGTTAATTTTCTCTAGCTTCAATTTCAATGTCAGAAAAGAACATTAAAAGAATTAAACAACTACAATACAGTAATAGAACAGCAAATAAGTCATCCAACATTGTAGATACTCATTTGTTTGGTTAAACGAATAATCACTAGATATCCTTGACATGTTTTCCTTTCATACCCGTTTAAATTTCCACTGTTATACTAAAAGTCCAAGATTCAATATACCCAGTTTTAGCTTCAATTCCAATAACAGCAAAGAACATATAAAAATAAACAATTAAGATATTGTCATAGAACAGCTAATAACTTTACAGTCATCAAACACTAGCGCACTACAGACACTTATTTCAGTCAAAATGCCAAAGATGCAATTGAGCATGCATATCTACATGGGAATGAGTTAAAAAGACTAAAATTTAAATTTGAAAACAGAGTTCACATTTTTATATGTCTGTAAGGCCACACCAAACTTAGAGTATCCGAACACTAATAGGTGGGTTTCAGATACAAAACTAGAAGCATTATACAGAACATAAAATAAACTTAGTTTAGACTAAGTATCAGTTATAGGAACTGTTGAATAAAGACAATGCCCAAGAGAGGAGAAGCAAATGAGGTCATACCAGCGATACTGCATGTTTTCAAAATACTTACCTCGAAGAAGAAGAAGTCGCCGCAAAGAGAAAGATGAACCGCCTGGAGGAAGCGTCCAAGGCAAGTGGTGCAGCGGGAGCGGAGCAGCGGGGATGGTGTGGCGGGGCTGGTGTAGCGGTGGCGTCGACGAGTCAAATGGAGGCACCAACACGACAGCAACGGAGGCAGAGGCACCAATGCAGGACGCACCTTGGACCACCGGTGAGAGAAAAGCTTCGCCGCGACAGAGAATGTTGCGCCAGGGAAGAAGAGTTGCAGAGGTTGCGCTTTCGAAACTTGCAAGGAAGAGGAACCCTTTCGAAAACTGCGAGGAAGAAGAAGACTTTTGTATGGTAAAATTTTTAACCTATGTAAGACAATACAACCTCTATTCATCATCTACCCGAGGCAGTAAAGCTCCTATATGCCTCGCTTCTTACCTTTACCCGATGCCAAAATATGAAATGACTATAGGCTTCGGTTCCACCAGCACTCGAAGGAGTAACAACTTTCAAAACCGGTTCTGAGCCAACCGAAGTCGTAGGATTAGAAAAAAATAATTTGAACGTACAACAATCAAGCATGTCGAAAGATACTTATGACCCATATGCCTCGATTCTGAACGAACCGAAACCGTAGATCATGTTCAGAATCCTCTCAGACAAAAAGGTCCGTTTTGGAGGGAAATTTTATGATGTTAGGCATCGATTTATATTTTAACCGAGACAGAAACGATTTTTCACTGTGGTTCTAGAAGAACCGAGTCATATAAATTCGACAAAACTTCTAAAATGCCATCGCGTTAATATAGGTTTCGGTTTCTCTTAAACCGAAACCTATTATGCGAGTTTAAATGTTGTTTTTTTACTAGTGTTACTATCAAAAGAGAACCTTGGTTATGGAATAAGAGACTTGCACACATACACATGCATCATTTGAATAAGCTAGTGTCTAAAGGTCTTGTATTAGGATTACTAAATATAAATTTTGAATCTGATAGACTTTGTGATGTCTGCCAAAAGGGAAAACAAGTGAAAACTTCCTTCAAATCCAAACGGGTTATATCCACTACTTGACCACTAGAGTTGATACAAATAGATTTATTTGGACCATCTTGAGTAAAAAGTCTAGGAAGAAATAATTATGGACTTGTTCTTGTAGATGACTATTCTAGGTTCACTTGGACCTTCTTCCTTGCATCCAAGAGTGATACATTTAGAGTTTTTAAGAAATTTGCCTTCATAGTTCAGAATGAGAAGGAACTTAAAATAAAAGCTATTAGGAGTGATCACGGGAGGGAGTTTCAAAATGAGACTTTTGAGGATTTTTGTGAAGAACATGGAATCTCACACAATTTCCCTGCACCTAGAACATCACCACAGAATGATGTAGTTGAAGGAAGAAATAGGTCTCTAAAGGAACTAACTAGAACCATGCTCAATGAGAGATCCTTGCCTAAACACTTTTGAGCTGATGTTATTAGTACAACTTGCTATGTGTTGAAAATAACTATCATAAGACTCATACACTATCGCTGAAGCTATCAAATTAATATTATTACTTTTCAAGACAACTTCAGTATTACTAAGTAACCTGAGGCATCTCCCGACGAATACGTAATTATTTTTCAATATTTGACTCTTATGAATGTTATGCAATGCTTAAGAATAAAAGTGAGAAATTATGCTAATGGAATTAATGTTTGAAGAATTTTCGAGTTTAAGTGAAGAACTAGTAGAAAACTTAGAAACAATTATAATGAAATAGGCTAATTTCATTACTTTTCCAATATAGATTTATCATCGGTTATTCACATATCATTGTTCAGTTGATTATTGTAAGAGTTTCAAATTAATTAAAGTACATTTTCAATTAACTTGAGGGCGATCATACAATCAATCAAAGTAGATTCTCAATCAAATGCAAGATCTTTCTAGATTATTCATAACGAATTCAACCAAAGTACATTCTCAATTAAATCCTATTGTGTTTAACCACGTCTATTCCTAAATCACCTAACCAAATTAAAAGCTAATTAATCAAAGTAAATTTTGTAATTGTTAGATTATTGTCTTATAGCTTAAGGTTTACAAATGGTTTATTAAACTTTTTTTTGAAGTGAAACAATGGATTCAAAATTTTATTTGGACTGGAAATACACAAAAATAGAGATTGTTCACTATTAAATGGTCTATTTTATATGGTTCTAATGTGAATGGTTATTTTGTAGGTTACTAATATTCAGTTGAAGAACAAAGTCTATATGTATGTTTAGCTTGAGAGTTTGTTGATGACCAAATGACTTAGAGTGAACTCATTTGTACTCAATTTCTTAAGTGTAAGTATCATAAATACATGTTATTTAAATCTGTCAATTTAGCATGATATTAAGAATGCATATGATGTTATTCTTGAAAATATTGTGATATTATATATGGATGATTGTATTAATCTTAACTAAAATCTTTTATTTTGACATAATAAAGTTGTAATTTGTTGTTAATTTTGTCTGAATATTTACTCACTGAATTAAAACTTTGCTCTTCTAATATTTCTAATATTTATTAGGTTGATTGAGGAATTTCAGAACTTCGGAAAATTTCCGGCGGTTTAAAATAAACCGCCTGTAACATTTATAATTTTTAATTTTTAAAATAATGTTTCTGTGCCTTCATTCTTTCTGCTTTTTTTTCCCGCAAACCGCTATCTTCTTTTCCCTGCTGCCTTCATTTTCTCCCAAACCACAATCTTCATTTCGCTACACCTCTCCCCCACCGCTACCGAAAGCTTAATTCTACTCTCTGCTGCTTCTCTTCCTTCTCTGAGAAGCACCACACAAACTCCCCCAACTCCGATGACGTCGTCGAGCTTCCTCTCTTCCCTCTCCCTCTGGTGCTCTTCCCCGGCGCCATCCTCCCCTTGCAGATCTTCGAGTTCCCCTACTGCATCATGATGCACACACTCCTCCAAGCAAACCTCCGCTTCGGCGTCATCTACACGGATGTCGTCTCTGGAACCGCTGCCGTTGGCTGCGTCGACGAAGTCATAAAGCATGAGAGCCTCGTGGATGACCGCTTTTTCCTCATCTGTAAGGGCCAGGAATGGTTCTGAGTGAACAGTGTGGTGCGCACGAAACCCTACCTGGTCGCGCAGGTGACGTGGCTCGAGGACCGACCATCTCCCTCCACCGACCTCGATCTGGACAGGCTGGCCACCGATGTGGAGACCTACATGAAGGACGTTATCCGGTTATCCAACCGGTTGGGAGGGAAACCAGAGAAGGAGGTTGGGGATTTGAGAAGAAACTTGTTTCCAACGACATTCTCGTTCTTCGTTGGCAGCACCTTCGAGGGCGTGCCAAGGTTCAAAATGAATCTGGCAGCACCACAAGCGCCACCACCAACACTGCCATGGCAACGAAATCCATGGTGTCAGCATGCCACTATTGTTGTTTGGTGACGAAACTGATGAGGAAACTGAAGCGACGTGGGCGCACACTACGACCGAAAAATGTGAGTTGACAAGGTTCGTTCCAATGCCGCTATGATCCGTTGAGTTATTCCTTGAACTTTGATTCCACTGGATGTGGCAGCTTAATGGATGAAGATTACTACAAGTTCTACGCTTTCTCTTCCAAGTTTGTGGCAAATCCAAGAACAACTTCTTCATGCCCTGTTCTTCAACTACAATCAGGGAACTCCCATTAACCACCACAATGAATCTCTTCACTTTTTTCTTTCTCAGACCCTCTTTCCAATGATATAAAGATGGGTATTGTAGGGATCTAATGTCTATGAGCTTCTTCCGTACCATATATATTGAATCATATTAGTTATCTTATGGTTAATTTCGTTTAACTTCAAACATATTCGTTGCTAATCTCTTCAGATGTCTTATTTCCAGTGTTGATTGGTGATTTATACTCTATACCAAATGTATTGTTGCTGTAAGTGTAACTTCGTGGCAACATATTGAGAAAATAGTTGTAAATTCTTTTCATGCGTAAACTCTGCTTGCCAAGTAAGAGAAAATTCCATTAATATATCTCCTTTCAAATGATCTTCTACATTAGAGTTCTAATTACAGCTATGATGAAACTAAAAGAGTTATATGTTTGTTGTTTTTGCAGTCGTATTTTTTCAGAGATTATTGGGAAGACATTGGAACAATAAAATCCTTTTGTGATGCTAACTTGGCTCTTACTGAAGAGGTAGGTTCAAGATGTTTACAGCTATGATTTTTCCCATTCTGTTTAGTATAACTAATAAGCAGGAGTACCTTCATTATGGTTCATCATGCAGAGGCCTTACGGAATCAGAATTAGTATTTTACTTGATTTAAGATGATGATGTTTAATGCAAATCATTAAGAAATTATTTGTTAATGTTTCTCATTTTGTTTGTTATAAATCATTTACGTTCATATGAATTTCCAACCGTTCATCGTGATGTGATCAAGCGCTTTGTGAAAACAAGTCAGAGAAAGTAGTAGCTGGTGTTGATGATGATTTTATTTTAGAACTCAAACCTCTATCAAAAGAAGCTGTTGAAATATAAATGAAAGACCTCCAGTTCTTTCAACAAAATAGTGAGACTTAACAATGTGGTGAAGCCTGTAATTTCCACTTTACAATATGACATTATATTTCAGAAACTAAGTTGATTTAGCCTCTGTCTACATGAACTTGCCACTTCAATTTCCCAGGTAAACTCAATTCTCACTTTCACTCTATCTTCTTTCTTCTCTATACTTTTGGCCTCTAATATGTCTCCTGGTTCACTTATTAATACTGAAAAAATGGTTACAGTTACAATTACTGATATTCCAAACATGTAAGACTAAAAAAGCTAGCTGTGTCAACAATATATATATATATATATATATTATATATATAATATATATATATTATATAATATTATATATATATATATATATATATAAAGTATGACACTTAAACTTTCAAACATAATTAGAAAAGAAGGTTTTACATTATTATTATTATGTTGAAGGTTAGAGGGCTAGGAAAGAAGGAAGCAACAGCATGAATCCCGATGTGGCTGCTACTTCAGATGTACCCAACATTAAGATTAAGATGCCAGATATCAGGAGATGGTGAAAGGCATGATCAAACTCCTCCTCCTGTTGCTGCTTCACATGCCTCATCATCCAATGAGGTGGATGAAATTACGAACTCTGTACATGGTAAGTTATGCTTTTAATTCATTAAATTTATTAAAAATAGTGAATTTTAAACATGTATTATCCTTTCTATAAAGTTTGGAATCACTTTCTGGAGTGATGTTTACATGCATTAAGAATAACGTTCATATTGCATTAGTGTTTATATTTATTGTGATAACTATCATTATTATAATTTATATTCAAACTTTTTTAAAAAAATATTTAAAAATTCATTATTCCTAGAAAATCTTTCTAACTTCTACGTGAGTTTTTTTAGTACTGATGTGACTTCCAACATCCAAGTTGTTGGATTATAACCATCTTTGATATGAGGCACTCCTTGAACAACCTATATTAATCAATTTGTGAATATGTTAATGTTATAGAAGTAACTAGTATGCTCAATCTCATTTACACTAAAAGGTATACTACTCGTTCATGTGTCTGATATGTAACGGACACTAAAAGGTATACTACTCCTTAATAAGGATAATTACATTGATTTTCTATAAGCTCATAAATTTATATTATAAGTTTCTATTATGATTATAGAAATAAAAAACAAATCCTATATAATCACAGATATGTTAAATAATATATGTCTTATTGAGAATGTTTTTATTAAATCTCTCATATCTTTATAATGTGAAAATTTTCAAAGTTTTGTCTTTAAAAGTTTAATTATTGAAATTTTGACATGGGCTCACCTCAAAGTACTGTATCAGATGGGAAGAGTTGCTGCCAATTGGACCAGAATATATTTGCTCCCCTCCCAATTTCAGAAGTAACAGCTGCCAAGGTGGATAATAAAAAGTACTTAATTCTGAAGATAAACGAAGCCATGCTGAGTATAGTAAGGACTCAAAAACTGTAACATTGGGTGAGTGGATATCAAGTTGTTAACAATATCCTGATATGCGAGCAAATGTTTCTTGTTTCTTTGGGTATCCAGATATTGTGATGCTTCATTCGATGTATCCACTTGTTTTCCTTCCAGAGAGAACATCCAGTAGAGTAGTCTTGCCAGCACCACTTACACCCATCAGAGCTGTTAGCACCCCTGGCCTAAAAGCACCATTAATACCTTTCAGAAGTTCAAGACGATTCTACATGATTTATTGCAAAACTTGAACTTTTATCTATTGAGGAAGTTTCATTTTGAATTTTTTTTTGCAGGTAAATTAACTGATAAAAGTGATGTATATGCTTTTGGAGTTGTTCTACTGAAGCTTCTCGTTGGAAAGAAGCTTCTTGTTGTTCTACTGTAGCTATTTATGAAATTTAACTGGGTTGGTATTGGAAATAACATGTAGCTATTTACTTGTAGGGATATAGATTCCTGCATCATGTATTGATGTTCTGTAATGTTTTTTTGGTTGTGATCGTCATTTTTTGGCCTTTGTTTACGTTAGCATGATACTAAGAATGCATATGATGTTATTTTTGAAAATATTGTGATATTATATATGGATGATTGTATTAATCTTGACTAAAATATTTTATTTTGACAGAATAAAGTTGTAATTTGTTGTTAATTTTGTCTGAATATTTACTCACTAAATTAAAACTTTGCTCTTCTAATATTTCTAATATTTATTAGGTTGATTGAGGAAATTTGATATGAATTTATGTAAATATGTTTAATTAAATACTATGTAAAGTTAATTAATATAAGTATATTAAAGATATGAAAAGATTCATTCTAGCACATTTGTTACATGAAAATAACATGTAAACTAAATTAAAAAATGTATATTAATTAATCCTGGAATGTATAACATAATTTAAAGCATAAAAGTAAAAAAAAATGTTTGATTGCAAAATTAACTACTTAAAACAGTTGAAAAAAAATGTTTAACAAAATTTAAAAGTAAGCATAAATGAACGACTTAAATTACCTAATTAGTTTGTAAACTACATGGTCCTTCTATATGGTAGGTAAATTAAGAAATTCATAGAAGTATAGTTAATTTAAACTAGAAGAAAATTTAAAGTAATTTGAAATAAAAGAATATGTAAAGTAATTAAAATAAAATACTACGTAAATTTGAATGACGGTCGTCAATAATTTTTTAAAAGAATTTCTGCCCAAATTTTGATTATGCAACGACCAATTTTCTGTTTAAAAACAAAAGTGTCTAACTCATAAGTAATAAGCTGCACAAAACTAAGCACTGAAATGGTAGAAAAATGAAAAAATGAAAATAATGAATGGAATAAATGTAAAAATAAATAGATAAATAAATTTAGAAGCCATTCACAATAACTGGTCCCAACTTCTCCATGAATTAAAAAAGAAAAAAAAAGACTCATTTCATGATTTTCAAAACATGTATGTGAAAAAAAATATACTATGATACACTTTTACATTCATCTAACACAAGATATAAGGATAAAATGGTTATAAAAGTGTAAAGTTTTATATTTTTTCAAAAAAGAAGAGAAGAAAAGTAAGCAAGAATAGTGTCAAATGGATGTAAAAAATTTAAGTGTGTCAAAGAAACATTTTTAATGTAAAAATGATCAAATCAGTACATACTTTGAATTTTTATCTTTATTTTCTGTGATTTTAACTAATATTTTGCTAGTTTTGGCAGGAAGATAACGCAGAAACTCCTTCTGGAATGCTGCACTCACTAGTTGTTTCCTCCTTTGTTCAAGAGAAGTTATATAGAGAGGAAATGTGTTTTGTGGCAAAAGAAACTGTGATAACTATGACAAATCATGAAGATGTTCAATCAAGACCTACCATACTTAGGGATCTTAAACAGCTCATTGGGACAAACATTTCCAACAAAGAAAAGAAAGAATAAACCTGTCCATGATATGTTGTTGTTTGGATTCTTCTGGCTGCCTTATTTTATTTTTTCAATTTTCTTAATATTTTGTTAGCAGTGTCCTCTTTTTAGCCAACAAAAATGGCAGTTTAAACTTTGTATTCAATTCGTGATTAATTTTGCTTTTTGGATGTACCAAGAGGCTAATATAGATTAGGTTAAGAAGAACCGAGGTTAGGGCACATTGCATCATTTTCGTGTTTTTTTGGTAATTTGTATTTTGTTTATCATTAATCCTTCGATCGACTAATGTTGTGCCTTTTTATGCTATACTAGAGATAGAAAACATTATGATGTTTTTTAAGAGAAAAATTCACTCTCCTTTTATTTATTTTTCTTTAATTATTCTTAATTTATATTTTCTTTTTCTATAAGTCAAAAGATTAAAACTTTTAAACATAATATTTAAAAGAATTCGTTACATATTAATCATTATAATATTAAAAATAATTACCACCGTAAAATTAATATTAAATATATTAGTTAAGAACTATAACTAACGTAAAAAACAACAATATCTTAATATTATCAATTTAAAAATAAAATCAGGAGAGTTCAAGAGATAATGTTTTGCTCTAAAAAAAGTATATTTTGATTAAGTGTTAGCGTAGAGGAAATTATATTTTTGACTCTAATATTATAATACGCTCTCTTATTTTTATCTGGTATTCATAAAGAAAATATAAGTGCGTCAATTTTTTGTTGCCATATATTCAGAAGCAAATTAATTTTTCATTTGTATTTCTCTTAAAGATGACTGTGGATATTTTTTCCCTCATTATTCATAATATAGGTAAAAAAAAGGTAGGTTATTTGAAAATATATATTTTAGATAACTTATTTATGATTTTAAATGATTTTTTTTACATTTTCAAATGTTCATATTAACAAGTCATTTAACTCTCCACCTATACCTCTTAATTTTTTTATTTCCCCTTTGACCAAAACAAACCTCTTTTGAGGGATCAGTTATTTTTGGACCAAATTTAAATTAGAATTAAAGTGTCACTTCTCTAATTTACGTTATTAAAAGTTTGTATTAAATGTTCACATAAAATTAACATGAAACTCCAAATTTGACTGAAGAATGTAACTAATATTATTTATAATACTGTCTCTAAAAATTTCTTTCCAAATTCTTTTTAACAAATAATTCTGTAGAATATCTACACACACTTTAGTGATGTTTAACATTAGATAGAAACTACTTA
The DNA here is from genome assembly GCF_029865625.1 of Vigna umbellata. Classification (NCBI taxonomy): domain Eukaryota; kingdom Viridiplantae; phylum Streptophyta; class Magnoliopsida; order Fabales; family Fabaceae; genus Vigna; species Vigna umbellata. The sequence continues at coordinate 16,269,838 of NC_142173.1, read as the reverse complement.
CTAACTATATCATTTAAATTTTTTTCTACCTTTTAACTATATATTTTTAAATTAACATTTTTTACTAGTACAAAAACAATCTATAACATCACGCGTTCAACATCCTATCACAAAACAACCAACTTTAAAAATGATCGGTGACATTGTTGTTAATAAATTCACGTGTTCAATATCGTTTAGAGCATCCATATGATGTCTAAAACCAAATGACGTCTCATCGAATAGAGTTTCGGATCCTTTGAAAATCCTACACCTCCATTCACCAAACTTTTGCTTCCCTACATGGTTTTCTTAATCAAATTCATTTTGATAACTTTTTGTTTTTGAGTTTCTATAAACTCCTTCAAGTTCATAAAAGCAAGACATTTCTTTGCCTTTAATTCAACGTCAATATAAAATGTTTTTGTAAAGCTTGAAGGTACTATAGAAACCAGTAAAAAAAGTTAATGGATATGGATTTCTTTTCTAAATCGGTATATGCGTTGGATTTTGTGCTATTAATCCGATGTCATATTATATTTGGACCTCAAATTATATGTTAATCCGACATCATTTGATATATTTAGATGATTTTTTTTTTTTAAATTTGTTCAAGGTGTTTTTCACATAATAAATCAGTTTGTTTTGAAATCTCATAGTAAAAAACACTTATAACAAAACTTAAATAATAAATTATCCAACATTTAAACTGTATTAGATAACATTATGCAATAACAGTTATATGTAGTCAACCTCACTCTAATAATACCGTAATTTAGTCAACATTATTATTTCAAAACTAATAATAATGTCACAATTTAGTCAACATTAACATTTCAAAATTAATTCAATGTTTTCTTATAGTTTACGAAAACGAAAAGACCATGAAAACCGTTACTTAATTATTTTTCCTGCCAACGCTTTTCCCAACCTACGAATTAAAAGGTTAATAATAAAATTGTGATTGTTTTTGTCCCAAAAGCTTTATTAAATATAAATTCCTTTTATATATAAATCATGTCAAACCATACAAATTGAGTGCGTTTTCATAAGTGAAACATGGCACACACACATATATAAATACATACTGAACCTGTATTGATCTACCAGATAAAATTCAACCAAATAAGAAAAAATTGCCAAAACATGCAAAGCTTAATCTCTTTTGTTTTGGTTCTTGCTTTTATCTCCCCATGCCTATGTTATAATGACACCAAAACTGGCCTTTATAATGTAATAAATTATGGTGCTAAGGGAGATGGATTATCGGATGATGCACAAGTATGTATCTTTTTGTTTTTGTTATTTACAATTTTAAGGCTTAATTGTAATTATTAATGTTACTATATGTTAATTCAATTTTTACAATCTCAATATTGTGTAATATTTATACTTTGACTTGAGATCCAACATTTAACCAATATGTAAACTAATGTAAGGTTTTCAATGTTCTAATATTAATTTATCAGGTCAATACTTCCATTGAGTGCCCAAGTTAATGAATTGATCAAAACTAAACAATAAAAATATCGGAATACACTTTTAAAAGAGGTTTCGATATATAAAATGAATAAATTTTTATTTAAAAATTTTTTTATTGTGGAATTCATTTGTCAATTCTTTCTTATTGTAAATTATGATAACCCATATTTCAATTTGGATCACTCCATAATACTTTATCGATATTTATTAATAAAGTATTTAATTTATAAAACAGTAATATTTTCATGATGACGACAATTTTTAGTTTTTTTATTGGATATTTGTTCTGAATTGGTGGCAGGCATTTTTGAAAGCTTGGCAAAGCAGTTGTGGAGCACAAGGTATGGCAACTCTAGTCATACCTGCAAACTATCGATTCCTTCTGTCACCTTTAATGCTAAAGGGTCCTTGCCATGCCTCAAATATTCAAATTCAGGTATTTCTAATGTAACCCTAGTTCATTATTCAACTGTTGTTTCTTTTATTAAATTTTTGGTACTTTAAATTTCATTTTAAAACAAATTTTCTTCTAATTATTCTTCCATAAATATAAAAAAGTAAACGCAATTAATATCAGAAAATAAAACGTATTTTCTCTGTTATTTAATATTATATATATACATTAAAGTTTAATTGCAATATGAATTATAAATGTAAGCACACAGTTACAAATGTATATATCCTTACTGCACCTTATTAACAATTACAAATTGTTATTACAGCACTTTACAAAATATTACTATAGTGCCTAATGTCAAAATGAATTAAAACTCATGAATCAACCTAAGTTACTATCGATTCGGGTTAGATTAGTTTGAAAAAAAATTGAAATTTTGATACGGATTAATTTTGAATATAACTTAATAAGAATTCGATTCGTTGAGGTTGAACCTATTGAGGTTGAACCTGTGATGAGTCAGGTTCATTCGTCAATCCACTTAATTTTCTGTTTTTAGCTTGTTTTTGGATTATGTTTGGAGTTTAAGATGATTTTGGATTGTATTATATTTTTTTTATTTTGAATTGTTTTTGAAATCTAATATCATTTTGGATTGAAATTTATTTAAATTTGAATTAGAAAACAATTGTTATTTTTTTTGAAACGAAAAAATACTTGTCATTAAATAAGTAAATGAGTTAACCGTTTAACATATTCATTTGTTGTGAGTTTGACTGGATTCAAATTTTTTCGACTCACTAATAAATGAGTCAGATTGGTTTACTAAATGACTAATCTGTAATGAGCCCAGTCGAGTTGGCTAGGTGAACCGACTGCACTAATTATGAGTGTGATGAATGTTGTTGCAGATCCGGGGGAAAGTAATTGCAGCTGAGAAGAATGCATGGGCATCATATAAGTATACTTGGATTTTGATCACAAATGTAAATGGTCTGACAGTGGATGGAAGTGGAGGATCGCTGGATGGCTTCGGTTCTTCATGGTGGTCATGCAGAAACTGTCCACGTCCGTCGGTGAGAGAATATTCTTTCTGATATTAAAAGTTTTCACTAAGTTTTAATTAAGTTTAAGATTCTGATTCATGCGGGTGATGTGATGAAGGTCATTAGTTTCAATTCATGCAATGGTCTTAGTGTTAGCTCCTTGAACATCATTAACAGTCCAAAAGCTCACATAAACATAAACAATTGTGTGGGAGCCACATTCTCTGCTATCAGTATTCAGTCTCCCGGTGACACTCACAACACTGATGGAATTGATGTTTATGCTTCAAAAAATATCTGGATCAAAGATTCTACTATAGCATGTGGTAAATCAATCTTCATCACTTGCATATATATATATATATATATATATATATATATATATATATATATATATAAGTTTCAGTATAGTGTTTTTAAATTTAAACTTAATTTGTCTTTCTAAATAGGTGATGATTGCATTGCTATCAGTGGTGGCTCCTCTTATGTCAATGTTACTGGGAGTGCTTGTGGACCAGGCCATGGAATAAGGTTTTTATATATAAGCTCTGTTTTAGTTGACATATAAATTGTTGAAAATTCAAGCGTTAGCATGTTGAGTAAATATAAAGTTGTTAAATAACATAAAAAAAATTTATAAATATGTTATTTTTTTTAAGGTCTCGTATCGACTAGAGGTAAAACTAAATTATAATATATAAGTGGAATACAAACCTCAACTTATAATCCGATTTTGTGAAGTTAAGTTAGATTTAACGTTCACTTCTTAGTATGGTATTCTTAACATGGTATTACAGTTAGATTATCTAGTGAGATCTACTTAATATTTAAAGTTTTAAATTAAAAATTGTATCAAATTTTTAGATGAATTTAATTCATATATTTCATTTTAGTCAAATCTATTTTCGAAAGACATATGTGGTATCAAACACTTAGATAGATTAAATGATAATATATTTTGTTATATGGTTTTAAGTTTAACTATTGTGAAGCAGTGTTGGGAGCCTGGGAAATGGCAATAGTAACACAGTGGAACAAGTTCATGTACGAAATTGTAACTTCACCAATACACAAAATGGAGCAAGAATTAAGACATATGCGGTAAGATTTATTTTCTCCCTTTTTATGTGTCTTTTAGAGTTTTCACATAAAGATTCAACAAATACACGAAGTTCTCTTGCTAATTGTTATAACATAATCATGAAGTTCATTTTACTATATCACAAAGTATAAGAGGTGTGATGGAGAAAAGTGACAATTAATTTCCATGAAACATTAAAATTATGTAGGAAAGAAAAAAAAGGAAAAAATAAATATTTTTTGGTTATCCATTTCTTTTTTCAGGATGGATCAGGTTATGCAAGAGGAATCACATTTGAGGAAATTACATTGATACAAACTCGAAACCCAATAATCATAAACCAATTCTACACTAACAATGGCGTATCTTTAAAGGTATTCACTTAATAAGTTCATTACATTGTTAATTTATTTATTAGTTATTAAAGTTGGATTTTTGACATAATTAGAATGGAGGAGTTGAAGTGAGAGGAATAACATTTCGTGGATTTCATGGAACAAGTATGACTGGTGAAGCTATTACCTTAAATTGTGGTCCACAAGGTTGTTTCAACATTACATTGGATCAAATTAACATTGCCTCTTCTCAACAAGGAAAACCAGCTTCCTGTTCTTGCAAAAATGCCCACGGAACAGCCACATCTTCTGTTCCAAATTGTCCTTGCTTATTGCCATGAGTTCTTTCTTATTCTTTTATATGCCATATGCCAGATAATTAAATTATCAATTTTATCATCAATATTGTTATCTGCATACGTATAAATCAATATCTAAATAAAAATTATTTCTTTTAATTTTAATATTATATGAGATTCCCAAACATTTTTGTACATTTATTTTGATATTCTGAAATATTTGCTGAATATAATTTAATGATGTGACTACAGAAAGAGTTAATTTAGCTTCTAAATATCAATCTTGATCAAATAGAGACATTACTTAGTCAATTTTAATACAATGCAAATAATTATTTAAAAAATAAAAGTGAATAAAATTATTTTAAATTTTTTAATAAATAAATATTTATATTATGGTCTTATTAGTATTAACTATTAACTTAGTCGATACAAAATTTCTTAAAACCAAAAAAAGTTTAGAAAACACAATTTTTAATTTTTTAAAATAAATATTTGTATTAAATAAAATAAATATTAAAAATAAACAAAGTTAACATCAACTTATATATCTATCACAATTTTTTTTTACAATCTTGTTTTTGTCTTTGACGTCTCTTAAATGTTTGATGTCAATGTTGACGAGGTAAATTCTAACGTTAAATTTTGTCAGTAATACTTACCCTAATGTAATTTGTTTTTTTTTTTTTTTGTTTTCTTTTTAGAAATTAGTTTTCGCATGCATCAGAAAATTTCACATGACAGAATACATATTTTAACTACACATTCAAGTTCTCTATTGTAAGACAAAAACTATTTTCCCTCAATATAAAAAATATAATCTAACATGAACAAATAAACTTAAAAAATAACCTAAACTTTGAATAGTGTATATAATATGATTTCCAATTAAACTAAAATAAAGAAAAAACTTTGTCTCAATTCTATTAGATCCAATTACTCAATTTCTATAACAACTAAACACCAAGATTTACCATTATAATGACAGTATTTTTCTTCTCTTGACTACTTTCTATCCAACGAGGCGTAAGATTCACATAAAGTTAAAGGGAAAGTAAATATAATTTGAAGAAAAGAATTCTATGTAAATTATGATTTTACAAAACGAATAATGAAATATATTTAAATTTCTAACTTACTTAAATTTCAACTAACTTTGAAATTTAATATTCTTTATTCTTGACATCTCACTTAAAATTAAAAAAAAAAAAAAACATGATCTATATATAACCTCTCATCAACTAGGTTATGGTGAATTACTCTGTGGAAAAAGCTTCTATATAACATAAAAAGGATGTTATGACATATTTGCTTTTTATATTACATGATACTTAAACTTCTATTTGTACGTTAAGTTTCTCCCAAGTCATTTTTGAATTTGTTTTTCTTTTGAAGTTTCAAATTCCGATTAACCCTAATTTCAATTTATTTCTAATATGTGTTTCTGTATTTGCTCATAATTTTTTGCATTATATACGCGTAAGAACTCCAATAAAAATGTTGTTAAAGGTCTAATAATCATCTAGCCAAGACGATCAAAATAATAATAACAATGAAACAATAAGCATTCTATTTCATTCAAAGATCCAACCATAACACTAATTCTTAACCTATAAAAATCTTGTCCACATATAAAAACTCCTTACTTCCTTACTTCACTATGGTCAGTAGGAATTGACCAATATCTTAAAATGAGGAATGACATAACATAAAACAAACTAAATAACAAAATAAAATAAAGCAAATAACTCAAAATTTGGTGTTCCTAATGGCATTTATAAAAAGAAGCTCGTACATCTTGTAGTAGTTTTCGCAAAAAATAAAGATATATATTCTGGCTTAAGCATGTATGAAGGTAACACAGCTTATGACGATAAAGAACATTCTGGAACAGTGTTTGTAGCTTTCCCATGAGCATTATTGCAAGAACAAGAAGCTGGTTTTCCAGGTTTAGAAGAGACAATGTCAACATGATCCAATACAATGTCGAAACAACCTGATGGAGAGCAATTCAGCGTGATAGCTTTCTCCTTTGCAGATGTGCCACTAAATCCACGGAATACCACATCGCTCACATTCAATGCTCCACTCTAAGTACACCAAATATGAAATGCAACCTTAATAAGCTTTCATAAACTGAGGGAAAAACAAGTTGAAATCACACATATAGTTAATTGAATACCTCTGCTTTTCCATAACTTCCATAGTACTGATCTATAATTATTGGGTTGTCAGAATCTATTAATGTGATGTTCTCAAAAGTGATCTTTCTTGCATAACCTGATCCACCCTGCAAAAAATTATACTAAATTTTTTTCATTTTTACTGTATATGAAAGTTTTCACACTTTATACCCTTAAATTACTTACCGGGACTGTCTTAATTCTTGCTCCATTTTCAGTGTTTGTGAAAGTGCAATTTTTTACATGAACTTCTTCCACTGTATCATACGCTTTGTTTCTCCCCAGGCTGCCAATGCTATTAATTTGTTCATGTTAATTAATGGATTAGGGTTTGTTGAATTTGGATCTCAACAAGATATTAATCAATCACAGGAAACATTTTACAGATTGATGTAATGTGTATGATAATTTCATTAAACATTTGTAAAAATAAACCTTATTCCATGGCCTGGTCCACAAGAAATTCCAGTAGCACTGATGTTGGAAGAGCCACCACTGATGGCTATGCAATCATCACCTTGACAATTGAACAGATAGCAATTATTTTAAAACCATGGAACATCGAAATATGATTCAAGTACATAAAATGTAAACATGGTTTACCACATTGTATAGTGGAATTTTGAATCAAAATGTTTTTGGAAGTGTAAATGTCGAATCCATCAGTGTTGGGACTGTCACCAGGAGCACGAATGCTGATATCAGAGAATGTGGCATTCTCACAACTATTTATTCTTATGTGAGCTTTTGGGCTGTTAGTGATGGTCAGATTGCTAACAGTAAGATCATTACAAAATTTGAATCTCAGAATCTGCATCGTCCACAAGAAAAATCTACTTTCAACATATATATACAGAATAACTTAAAATCAGGATCCATCAGTATATTTTGAATGTTCACTAGAAGGATGAAAAACTCAACAAAGTTCAAATTGGTCGACACATCACAATCACTTGTTCATAAGTCTATTTTGAAGGTTAAACAGAAGAAAAACTATTCTTACTTAAATTTTTTACATTCATTTCACATTTTCTTACTTAAATTCATTTCACACTTTCAAAATTTTACACTTCTATGACTATTTTATCATTGTACTGTATGTCAAATAAATGTAAAAGTATGTCACAGTATCGTTGCTTTAAACAGAAAAAGAAAAACAATATAATAATTTGCCCTAGGGTTTAATATATAGGAGAGAACAAAGTTTAGATAGAATGGTCAAACCGTTGGTCGTTCGCAAGCATGGCAATTCCACCAAGTAGAACCGTAGCCATCGATTGAACCTCCACTTCCATCAATTGAGAGATTAGTTACGTTTGATATTACAATCAAATTGGACGTTTCATTTGTGAGACCTTTTGTTTTAGGGTTTTTGATTTCTGACACTTTAATCCACTCATTCTTCCCAGCTGCAACTATTTTCCCTTGAAGCTGCAAGAACATGAATTCTAGTTACATAAATTTGAATATATGTGTTTCATATGCATAAGCATATTTGGTGCATTGAAGAAGCAAAAAGTTCAAAGATAAAGTTTTGTCTGCTTTCACTTTGTTTTTTTTTCTAATCATTTGGAAGATAAGTAGAAGATTTGAGAATAAAACTATGCAAGTAATTGTTTTTAGTGAAGTTTAATCTGTCTAAGGGTGCTTTTTATTTGCAATGATACCAATATTTTTATAATTGTTAAGCTTTTTATTTGCACAGGTGAAAGAAAGAGACGTTACGTTACTAATCTAATGTGTCTGTCTGAAAGGCATTTGACATAAAATAATACGAAATAATATTTTTGTAACCACAAGGATCAAATCGGATACCTGTTTTTATCTAAAATATTATCTTATTACTCCTCATGTTACTTATGAGATATTTGAGAAAAAAATATTAATTTATTTTTTTTATAAATAACTTTAATGTTACAAACCTAAATTGAAGTATATGAAGTCATATTTTAAATAATTATTAATTAAATAATATTTCTTTCACTAATAATTTTATTTTAATCACTTATTTTTTCAAAAAATATTAAAATAAAACTTACTAATAATTATTAAGCAAGAAATAAAAAGGTAATTATGAATAAGTAACAGATATTTTCATATTGGATGCCATGATACTCATATTTGCTTCATTACCAATTAAATAGCCATATTCATTATCTGTGACTATCCATTAAAATATTTATTTAGTATCCGTAGTAGATTTTATCTATAAATATATGTCAATAATTTTTTTATTCTTATGATCACTCATATACGTTGTATTATAATATGATATAAAAAGTCAAAAATATTTTATATAAAATGTTTGTTTTGCATTCATAATAATAAGTTATTGGTATGAAATTAAGTTATTGGTTTGAATATATATATATTTGCATTTGTCATTTGTATTGGTTTGGGTTATAGAGAACTTTAATATTGTGTGTCATGGAATTTGAGATGAAAATGGATTTGATGCATGAAACCTACTCATTCCATAAAAAATGAAATTTAAAACTTTCATCACATTTATAGAAACAACTAACTTTAGTTTTATGGATAAACCTTTTGCTAGAAATCATACCCATATTTATTAAAAATAATTTAGAATGTTAAAAACCTTATACTGAAAATTCACTTTGTTTGATTTGTTTAACGTATATTGCTAAGGTCGTCACATATTTTTATTTTTTTCTTCTTTCATTTCATTTACATTATATAACTTTGCATGTAATCTATCATTAAAAATAATAATTTTCTTTAACCTTAATTGCTGCGCAGGTTTACCTGAATATTAACACTTGGGGCATTGCAAGGACCATTGAGGGTTATGTAATTTAGCAAGAATTCTCCTTTTGGTGGTATAACTAGGGTTGGTGTTTGTTGTGCTCCACATGTGTCTTTCCACGCACTTAGAAAAGCCTACATATAAATTCAAATAAAAAAATCATATCAATGTTGTCAAATATCAAATGTGTATTTTCCTTAAATTAAAGTGGCATTACTCACTAATTAACTATACACTAAACTAAATTTGGAGATAGAAAGTACCCCAGAATCATCAGATTTGCCATCACCATGAGCACCATAGTCTATCACATTGTAAGTATTTGTTTCGGTACTAAGTCTCGACCTCACACACAAACATGGTGAAACAAAACCAAGAATCAAAACAAAAGTCATTAGTCTTTGCATGTTTGAGAAGAGTGAAGTTGGCATGGCAAGATCCTTAGGAAAGTTCAAGAGTGGGCTCATAGATGATGAGGGAAGGATAGGTTCGAGTTTAAATAAGTAGAACTTTGGACATAGGAGATGATAGAAAACAAAATGATATTATCAAATATTTAATAATAATAATAATAATAAATTATCAAATAACAATTAGATAAATATTAAATAATTATTAGAAAACATAATAATTAAAATGTGTCTAAGAAACAAGTTAACAAACTAAAGACAAAAATTAATAAATATTGATATAAATTTTTTAAATTACGAGTATTTTAATAAAGAAAGATATATTGAGATTAATACATAGACTAGAACCAAATAAATAAATACATACTGGTCTTTATTCAAATTTAAAAAATTTATTTTTTGTCCAAGTGGACCAATTTAAAAAATTTATGTGTTATCGATGTGGGGGAAAGAAAGCCAAAGTTCAAATTGTTTTAAATGTTTTTATTAGTTGATAAATTGTTTTATTAAATCTATGTAACTTACAAAAACAAATTGCATAAAATTAAATTAAATTATATTATTTAAATTTATATAAGTTTAAATTGTGTAACTTATATTGTACTTGATAAATTAAATAGAAATATTTTATTAAATATGTATAACTAACAATATGAGTAATCATGATTTCATAATATTTATTACAAAAATATATATTATTTTTAATTTATATAAGTTTACATTGTGTAACTTATATTGTACTTGATAAATTAAATACAAATATTTTATTAAATATGTATAACTAACAATGAGTAATCGTGATTTCATAATATTAATTAAAAATATATATTATTTTTAATTTATATAAGTTTATATTGTGTAACTTATATTGTACTTCATACATTGAATAAAATATTTTGGCAACTATATTATAATCATAATTTCATAATATTAATTATAACTATATGTTATTTTGAAATATATTTTTCTATTTATATATATATATATATATATATATATATATATATATATATATATTAATAAAGTGAGTTTATCTTTTTGTGTGATTTGTAATAATCAAATTTTATTTAATAACACATTTTTCTTATATATAATTTAAGTGAAAATAAAAGTATTTAGCAAAATTTTATTTTTTTTTAAATTGGTTATATTTCATAAATATTTTATTTAATATTATTTTTATTCATTAAAAAGGGTTGAAATTTTCTTTCAATTCATATGATAATGGAAATTTTATTGGTGACTTATGTGTTTAATCTATTATAACAAATATTATTATCACTAAGGGTCAAATGGGTAATACTTAAAATTTGTCGATAAATTTAAGTTATTGACAGCAAAAAAATTTTATCAATAAATTTTTTTACAAAATTTTTATTCTATCGAAAGTTGTCGGCAAAAAATTAGTCAAATATATTCGTCAATAATCACTGACGAAAATATTAATTGATAAAATTGTCGATAAATATCATGATTTGGTTAATCTTTTTCTTTTTTCCCTCTTTCTTCTTCTTCCTTCATTTATATTTGTTTTCATGAGTTTCGCCACCAACAAAGCACTCTCGGCCCCTAAACAACCATCAGTCCAACACATTTAACCAGTTGATTTGGGTGAATGAAAATCATTAGGAACCATCATGCAAAAAAGAATTAATGAAAATCATAGGAAACAATCACTAAACCTGTTTTCACATTCTCAAATCTAAGAGAGAGAGAGGGGGGGGAAGAAGAACGCCAATGATGTTCCTAGTCGTTGGAGAAGCAATGTTAGCAAGAGCTTGCTGGAAACAATGAAACACAAACACAAAGAAAAGAAAAAGAACTCATCGATGGTGTTGGTCGCCTACTTAATCTTCGATGTGAGGAGCTCGATCAACGACTAAGGTCATTGGTGAAGGGAAACAACGACGAGGTCGTAGGTTGTTGTGGTGGTGGGTTTCGAGGGAGAAGATGACGAAAGTTTTTGTTTCTTCATCTTTAATAAAAATTGGATATATGTGACACTAAACATGAGATTTGAGTGAGAAATTTGTTGCTCATTTTACTGACGGATATACTAATAAAAACATTTGTCAATAAATGATATATGTATCTCTGATGAATTTATAGAAAAAAATTTCGTTGATAAATTTGTTGATAAAATTTGTTAGTAATTAAAATTTTAAAATCTATTAATAAAATTCATCAATAATTAAATTTATTGACTGATTTATTGATTTGGGTAAAATTTTATCGATAATTTCGTGATTTTTTAGAGTGGTAGAAGTTTAATTAAACTAAAACTAGTACTTTCAAAAATATTTCTATATTCTTAAAATTTATTTATTTATAATGTTGATATGAAATTTAGAAAATAAATAAATGCATTTAAGTTTAATAGAGATCTAAATTATAATTGTTACCATCTGTGTGTACTGCTCATTCAAATCTAAATTATAATTGTTACCATCTGTGTGACCACAAGGAAAACAATTTGACTATTCACATTCATTCATAACGTTACCATCTGTGTGTACTGCTCATATTAAAGCATTACACAAAATAATTAGGTCAACAAATAAAGAAGGAAAGAAAATATTTTAAATCTACAAAGCGAGTGAGAGAGTGCGTGATTAAATTACAAAACCACAAGTCAAATGGTGAGTTTTAATAAACAAAGTAGTATTTAATTTCGATAAGCTTTACTTTTGAACAATAAACTAAATTTTAAATGATTCGGTCTAATCTGTCTCATTTTGTTTGACCTAAATTTTGTTCCGTCAAATCCAATTATCATGAATTAAACTAATTTAAGTTTGAGTTAACTTAATTTGATTTAGGTCGATTCTCTCCAATCTCAATCTAATTTGGATCTAGTTTCACTTAATTTAACCCAAATCTAATGTAGATTAACTTTGATGTACTCTGTGTATGGTCTAATACAATCTTGCATTACTTAAAATTGACCCGACTCAACTTGTATGAGTTGGACTTAACTGAACACATTTGCCTGTCCAAACTTAAAATTTCAAATTTTAAAAATTATTTAATATATATTTATATATACTCTAAATTAAATTGGACATGAAATAAAAAATGAATGGATTTTGAGTTAAGATAAACCAAATAAAGTAATTATTATAAATTGAATTTGAATATTTGAATTTTTTCATCCACCTCTAGAAGTTGAGATAGAAATTTGTCAAAAGTCCATTAATATGGATCACTAGTTTCAAGTTACATTCAATATAATTTTTTAATTATAAATTATTTCTACCATACGAGAACTTGAGATAAATCGCATCCAACCTCCAATTAAAAACATATCTTCCAATAAAGTGAATAGAATCAATCTTCAAATAAAAACCCTTATGAGAGAAAGTAAGAGAAGCAACTCTATCAATCCTTTTATAATGAACACTCCATGTATATTTTACAAGAGAGAAGGGGAAATACAACTGAACATCATTCAAATTTAAGAAACAAGTTGTAGAACATCCTAGTCAGTTGACCCCATGTGTTCCTAAGATAAACAAGAAAAAAAATCCTATGAAGGGGAAATAAACCCATGCTTATTTTGTAGTAGTTTTCCTAAAAGTAAGAGATCTACCACCCACTTACTAAGATACTACACATTTATTCGTTTATTCGAGAAAGAACATTTTGGATCAGTGGATGTAACTCTTCCACGGGCATTGTTGCAAGAACAAGAAACTCGTTTTCCTGGTTCAGAAGAGACAATGTCAATATCATCCAGAACAATGTTGGAACAACCAGGTAGACCACAATTCAGAGTAATAGCTTCGTCACTTGCTGATGTTCCTCTGAATCCACGAAATGTCACATCACTCACGTTCAATCCTTTGTCCTAAGTGCACCAAATTCAACAATGCAACATTCATATAACAAATAAGTTGAAACCACAAAGATATAAACACAAACACAAAGTTTAAGAGTACCTTCGAAATTTTACTGCCGTAGGTCTGGTCTATAATAATTGGGTTCATAACGTTCATTAATCTGATGTCCTCAAAAGTTATCTGTCTTGCATAACCTGATCCACCCTGCAAAAAGTTGAACAATGTATGAAATATTTTGTTAATCACGTCAAACATATATTCTTATATGGTTAACAAAATTAATAATAATTTAAATACATTTTTTCTTTTTCTGATATGTTTTTTTGAACAGTTATTACTTACTGGTGCTGTCTTGATTCTTGCTCCATTTGTAGTGTTGGTGAGGTTGCAATTTTTTACATAAACTTCTGACACTGTTTCAAAAGATCCGTCTCTTCCCAGGCTGCCAATGCTGATTAATTTGTTCATGTTAATGGATTAGGGTTTGTTGAATTTGGGAGTAACAAACCATATTAAGTTTTTCTTTTTCAAAGCTTATATTAAATATTACAATCAACTTTTGACTTTTCTAAAATTGAATCATGAAATATATACTAAAATGGGAAGAAAAATAGCAAAAATAATTTACTGTTTGATGCAATGTTCAAGGGTGATAATTTCATAAAAAATGTATATAAATAAACCTTATTCCATGGCCTGGTCCACAAGCAATTCGAGTAGCATTGATGTAAGAGGAGCCATCGCTGATGGCTATGCAGTCATCACCTTTTCAGAAAGACAATTGCAAAAACAGCAGTTATTTTAACAGCATGCAACATTGAAATCTGATACATGTACTTAATATATGTAAACACTATTTACCACATTGTATGGTGGAATCTTCAATCAAGATATGTTTTGAAGCAAAAATGTCAATTCCATCAGTGTTGTAACTGTTACCAGGAGAATCAATGCTGATATTAGAGAATGTGGCATTCTCACAATTATTTATCCTTATGTGAGCTTTTGGGCTGTTGGTGATGGTCACGTGAGTAACACTAAGATCATTACAAAACTTGAATCTAAGAATCTGCATCAACCACAAACATTTACTTCAAAAACAGTCAGTTATGATGGTTTAACTCGTATGATATGAGTCGGTTTTGACAATTTATTAAATTTTACAAAAGATATATAAAGATGGGTTGGAAGTTTCACATTTACTAAAGATAAGGTCAATTTATAATATATAATTGAGTGCAAACTTCACATCATAAATCAATTTTGTAGGATTGAGTTGAGTTTAAAGTCTTACAATTATCAATTTTATTCCATATGAAGATTCAGACGACATTTAGATTTAGGAAAATATCATTTTAACAACTATTTTACAACAATCTATGTGTTATCTTGTAATTGGTCCGTTTCAAATATACAGACGAATAAAATAGTGACAACATATATCAAAAAGTTGTTAAAATATCATGGTCGATATATTTATAATCAAATATATTGTATTGTAAAGACATAAAAACATAGTTTAGATAGAATAGTCAAACCGTTGGTCTTCCACATGGTTGGCATTGCCACCAAGAAGAACCATAACCATCGATCGATCCTCCACTCCCATCAATTGAGAGATTAGTTACGTTTGTGATTTCAATCAAATTACTTCTACCTTTTACCCATTCATCTTTGCTAGGTGCAACAATTTTTCCTTGAAGCTGCAAGATATTTTGTAGCAAGATAATTTTAGATATAGGTTTCATTTGCATAAGTAGAATATTACCCTCTTTGAGAATGTTACAAGAAAATTTTGGTCTAATGATTATGAAACAGAGAATACTACAATGTAGAATTTATAATTTAAGGTGTTAATTTTTATTTACGGTGTTAATCTTTTAATCTCTATCCAATGTAGAATTTATAATTTTAACCATTTTTATTTTTTAAATCAGATTTCACAGTAACAAATTGAAAAGAAAAATGAATTTTTTAATTTGATTTTTAAAACAAACTATTTAAAAAGTCTATTTGGCATTACTTATTAATTTATTCTGAAAAAAGAAGCAATTATTCAACAAGTGATACGGTTTATAGATTCCTCCAAAATTAAACCAATTAGATGAATGAATAAACGAAACTTACAACTCAATTGAGATTAACAAGAATCAATGTTTTGCAACTGTAATTTACTTCAAGGAAATCAAGTACATAAGCTAAATTGTATATTTAACATAAGAATTAATATCTCATATGCTATACAATTTTGTCTGCATAATTTATTTCATTCAAGTAAATTACAAGTGTTGCGTAGCTTTTTCTGGTGTTATTTTAGTCCACTTAACCCAATTGGCAAAGAATATTATTCATTTGATTTTAAATTTTATTTTAATTGAAGCTAAATTAAATATATATGTAATTCAAGCCTACTCTTTATTGGCTTGATGCAAAGTGAAACACTGTTTGAGAAAGAGACAAAATTTCTACTCGAATTTGTTTGTAAGAGTATATTAAAAAGGGTAGAAAAGACATTGAAAGTTTATTATTGAAAATGTATTGGAGAAATAAATAATTTAGGAAAAAAAATTAAAATAATTTACACACCGAATCAAAATTCACATAGTTATAAGAAAAACATTGGTACCATTAAAAATAAAATTCAGTAAAATCAAAGAAAAATATTTTACACCACCAAAATTTAAATAAAAAAAAAAAGGTCAATCCAAAATTAAAGAAGTTATACCTTAATATTAACTTTTGTGGCAATGCAAGGACCATTGAGGGCTATGCCTTTCAGCAAGAATGCTCCTTTTTGTGGTATAATAAGAGTTGGTGTTCCTTTTGTTCCACATGTATCTTTCCATGCACTCTCAAAAGCCTACATTAATAAAAAAAAAGACAAAGATTAATCTAAAAAATATATTAAATTAGAAAGATTAAATTCAAAATTATCAAATAAAAGTGATATTTCTCATGAAGTATAATTTAAACTAAATTAAAAGAAAGAAAGAAAGGAAAAAAAGTACCCTGGAATCATCTGACTTGCCATCACCATGAGCACCATAATCTATCACATTATAAGTGTTTTTCTCTTTTATAACAGTCGACCTTACACACAAACATGGTGAAACAAAACCAAGAATCAAAAGAAAAATTATTATTAATCTTTGCATGTTTGAGAAGAATGAGATTGACATGAGTTGAAGAGTGGGATTGGAATTTAAATAGATATTGTAATATACTTAAATAGAGATTTGATCAGAGAAAGAAAGAACGTAAAAGTATATTCAATGTTTTATTAATTAGGGAAGGAATTAACGCATCAATAATAATATCATTGATTATATATTAATTATAGAGTTGATTAGTTTTATTTTCAAAAATTATATAATGTTTGTTCATAATAAATATTATCTTTCATATATGTTGATGTAATTAAATATTATTTATTATATTTATTATATTCAATATAAACTGTTCTTTAATTCTTTTATTAAACCCTTCAAATTAAATTAAAGAGAAAATATGCTTTGACACGTTGACAATCATTTTACACATTATTTTATATTTTGAATAAAAATAATTTGTAATATCGTTCTAAAAGATTTTAAACTGACTGATGTTCTCCATTTTAATAAAATATTTCTAATTTATTTCTAATTTGAACCCAATTACATTATTAATGTTTTTATAATATATAAAGTAATATTTTTAATAAAAGAATAACTCTATTACTAAAACTATTATAATGAAAGACATATTTATTATATTATTATTATATTATTATTATTACCATTATTATTATTATTATTATTCTTTTATTATTATTATTATTATTATTATTATTATTATTATTATTATTATTCAGGGAATATACTCCAAACAATTTTAATGTCATGCTTAAAGAAATTACCTATCACGCAGAAACTTGCATAATTCCATGGTCAAACAATTTTATGATAAACCTTCTTATTATAATAGATGTCTATATAATATTTTTATGTATTTGGTAAAAAAGAAAGTCTCGATGACCATAGTTTTGACATCAATATTTATAGTAGTGATATTTTTGGTCATAAAAAAAGTTGCAACGATTTCCTACTTTATTAGAATTTTAATTTCATCAAAAAAAGATTTTGTGGTAAAGTGTCAATGTGTATGAATTGTTCAAGTTGTAGTTCATAAAAAATCAAATATACAAGCAATCTTGATTATTATAAAATTTGAAGATCTGTTTAGCTTATACTTATTTATATTACAATACACATGCAATTAAGTAAAAAATAATAAATAGATATTTATAATATTTGTATGTCGTATTATTCTTATCAAACTTTAAATTATACATTAATGCGAATATAAAAAATATAATAAAACAAATATTTATAGCTAATTATATTGTTACCTTTCAACATAATTAGATCTAATATTAATTAACTTAGGTGTAATTATAAAAGAATGAGTTATAATTAGGTGGTTGCTAATTTGGAACTTATTTCAAAATTTATTAATTGAGTTTGAAGTAAAGAGATAAGTAATGACATTTTATAAATATTTATTATAAAGACGATTTTATGATAATCGATTATAAAGGCAACCTTCTCATTAATAATCGATTATTCAATAATACAAAAATATCGTATAATGTCGTTATTTTTTGGTCTTTCATGTCGAATTCGAAGTTGACGTCATATCGATGTCGAATTTAAAAAATTTGACGCTAATCAAATTGACATCGAATTTTGTTAATATTCGACGTTAAACAATTTTTTTATTTTTTTTTAATTAATTGTAATCCCTTTTTATAACTTTACGAGACCTGAAAAAGTAGAAAAATAACACATTTCAGCTTTTTGTATTTTATAAAGCATGAACTATAAATGTGTAATATAGTATCAACAACTAACAACAATAACAAACAAAAAATAAGTTCAATCAAAAAAAAAAAAACAAGTTCAACCAAATAACAACAACAACTAACAACAACAAAAAACAAGTTGAACAAAAAAACAACAACAAACAAGTTCAACAAATAAGTTCTTCAAAACAAAACTAAAACTAACATTCAAAAGGTGGGTTCATCGGAATAATGTGTTTCCACCCGTGAGAGAGAAAGCAGAATGCGCTTATCACTAGTAAAAATCAACGTATAACGTCACGCGTTTAACGTCCAACCACTGAATAGCCAACGTTAAAAATGACCGGTGACATTTTTGTAAATAAATGCAATTATTAAATGTCTTTTAGAATTGTAATTCGACGTAAAAGGATATAAAACGTCGAATGCCCCAGTGTTAGACATTAAAAGGTTAGTGAATTCAATAAAAATTTGAGCGGGATATTGAAAATTCATTTACTTTATCTTATTGCGCGAGACTCTCTTCTCTTCTCAAACTTTTCTTGAACGAAGTTTGACGACTATTACATGTAATCTTTCTTTCATTTGATACAAATGCATTTTATGTATGATTTTCGTTTGTTTTGACCGATTACTTTCGTGTTTTTGTTCTTCATAGCGCATTATACTTTCTCTGTAACCGGTGACGACACTTTATTTTGACAACCCACCTTTCGAAGGTTAGTTTCCATTTTCGTTTTGAAGAACTTATTTGTTGAACTTGCTTGTTGATTTTTTTGTCGAACTTGTTTGTTGTTGTTTGGTTAAACTTGTTTGTTGTTGTTGTTTGATTGAACGTATTTGTTGTAGGTTATTGTTGATTGTTGTTGATACTACGTTCATAGTTCTTGTTTTATAAAATACCAAAAACTGAAATTTGTTATTTTTCTGTTTTTCAGGTCTCGTAGAGTTGTAAAAAATGATCACAATTAATTTTAAAAAACAAAAAAAAATTATTAACATTGTATATTGACAAAATTTGTAACGTTGAATTTTTTAAATTCGACGTCAATTTAACGTCTCCTGGTATTACGTCGTTCGCTAATGCGCCGTTAAAAGACCAAAATATTAGACGTACGTGATTTTTGTACTAGTGTATGAAGGACAAGAACACGCAAAATAATCCGTCAAAACAAACAAAAATTATACATAAAGTAGTTAATTAACATGCATTTGTATCAAATTAAAGAAAAATTACATGTGATGGTCGTCAAACTTCTTTCGAGCAAAGTTTGAGAAGAGAATAGGGTTTCGCGTGTTAAGATAAAATGAATGAATTTTCAATCTCCCGCTCAAATTAAAAAGGGGAAACTTTTGCTGACAAATAATACGTCGACGCTCATACAAAACTCGACGTATTATATTTGGTTTAAAAGAAAAAAGAAAAAAAATTAAAAACGGGTTACTTTTTGGCTTATGGCTGACAAATAATACGTCGAAGCCCTTACAGAATTCGACGTATTATTTGTTGTTTAAAAGAAAAAAGAAAAAGAAAATTAAAAAGGGTGACTATTTGGCTTCTGACTGACAAATATTACGTCGAACCCCTATAGGATTCGAACTATTGGTGGTTTAAAAGAAAGAAGAAAGGGAATGACGCGCTGATTTAAATAAATATCATCATAGAACGTCGAATTGAATAAGGCTTCCACGTTCTACAATTGCATTTATTTACAAAAATGTCACCAGTCATTTTTAACGTTTGCTATTCAGTAGTTGGACATTAAACGCATGACGTTATACGATGTTTTTGAACTAGTGATTCCAGAGAAAAGTTAAGAGAAAATTCATATAAAGACCTAATAATCAATTATCAATTATTCCAAAGAAAATTCATATAAAGACGATTTTCTGACTGAAATAATCTATTATCACACCTGATAATCGATTATTCCAGAAAATTTTGAAGAAAAGATAACATTCTGATTGAAATAATCGATTATCACACATGATCATAGATTATTCTTATCAGTTTTGACATTAATATGATTTTTCGTATTTGATTGCACCTAAGACTCGTCCAAATGACCAAAATCAATACTCTTGCTCGTAGAATTGATTCACAAACATGTTTATACTAAAAAATGGATACTATTTTGATCTTTTGCCAAGATTTAGTTGCACTAATTCATTCCAACACTCTAAAAGATAACATATGAAATTTGACACCTTACCAACCTTATTTTTTGTGTACTAAGAGTCCAACAAGTTTAAAAAATCTTAGAAATAAACCTTAAACTTTAGGTTTTCCCTTTCCACCCTATCTATTTCACCTATCAAAACTCATTTCTTAGATAAAAACTAGCATATAACTCACCTATTTTATCCTTCCCAATTAACATTAGATTATTGGTTATTTGAAGTTCTAAATAAATTTAAAATATCTAAAAACAGCTAACCAACATCAATTTTATATCAATAAATGTATAAAACGTAGAAGGATAGTATATCATCTATGAGGAATTTTTTATATCAATAAAATATGAATAAATAAATATAACAATAAAATATTTGAGATACTTGAACTCTTTTACAAAATTACAATATCATCCCCTTATATTGTGTCATCTATCTTGTAGGTGTACCAGTGTAAAATAGACTCTTTATAAAATATATTATACTGGTTCAAATTCACCAAGTATAAAATGAAATATAGTGAGTATTTTGTAAATAGTGTGACATTTTTATATAGGTTAGTCACTACAATTGATATATAGTATGTTAAATTGCCATATTCCCCAGCATCTTTTATGAGTTTCTTTCTCACGATGATTCTTAACACTCATGCTCATTCTGAGTTTCATACTCCTCATGCTCTTTCCCAACATAGATATATGCACTTGTGGTGGTTGGTAGTGAATGCATCATGGTTGCATGGTGTTATAGTGTATCAATGTTGAAAAGGTGTGGTGGTGATAGTTGGTGAGGCATGTATAGAAAAAGGATCTTCTATATCGATTTTTGAACTATAGAAAAAATATATTATATATCAATTTTAAAATTATACAGAAAAAACAACTTTTTATATTAATTTTAGAATTAATATCCAAAGTTCAATACTTTCTATAACTCTTCTTTTGTATCTTTTCTAACCAATATGAAAAGGTTTTTCTGCAACAGTGAAACACAATACTTTATATAAATTTTGGTTTGAGTCCCTAGCAATATTTGGATCTATAATTTTTTTTTTTATGAATGTATCTTTCACTTTACATACCGAAAAGGATACCACAAATGTCATCTTTATTAATTTTATTTGTTATTAATAATAAATAAAAAAGCTTTAGGGTGATAGATATTGTAGGGTTTCTGAAAGTGAAGATCAGTAGACAAGGAAATTGAGAAAATATACTAAATTCACATCTCCATGTTCCTTAGAAATGCTATAAATATTGGAAATATCTAACAAAGCTTAATTTCCCTTATATTAAATCTACCAGCACCAAGGTTGGCATGGGAATTTATTTTATATACAAGATACTTTTGGAACGGTGGATCCAATCGTCCCATTAGCAATATTCTTACAAAAAGCATAGACAAGTTTGGAAGATTTTGAAGAGACAATGTAAATTTGATCCAATGTAATGTTGAAACAACCAGATGGGCTACAGTTCAAATTAATTGCTTTCTCACTTGCAGAAGTTCCATTGAACCCTCTATAAATAACTTCACTCACCCTCACTGCATCATATTCCTGTTACCAAAATTATTTCAAATCAAAATTGAACTAATGTTGAAATCACATATCATAATAATGTAAATGCAGATTCAAGTTTATACCAGTTTGCTTAGAGTTTTAATGTTGTAGTACTGGTCTATAATAATTGAATTTTGAACATCTTGCAACATGATATCCTCAAACGTGATTTTTCTTGCATAGCCAGATCCACCCTGCATAAAATTGGAGAATGTAATAAAGATAATAATTAAGATGATACCATGAGATATTGAATGGTGGAGATCTTAGCAAGAAACAAGATGGTTTACAATATATTAATTCTTAACATAACCAAAATATCCTTAAGAGATGTATATATAAGTTACTCACTGGCCATGTCTTGATTCTTGCTCCATTTGTGGTGCCAATGAAGCTGCAATTTTGTACATGTACCTCTTCCACTGTTTCATAGGATTTGTTTCTGCCAAGGCTTCCAATGCTGCTTGATTCATACATGTTTCATTACATGTCATGCACAGTTAATCAGATATTTAACTTCATTATTACATCAACTTTCATAATAAAGAACAATTTAACATTACAGAACTATATATATATATATATATGTGATACAGTTTATACAAACCTTATCCCGTGGCCTCCTTTGCATAAAAGCCTGGTTGCATTGATGAAAGAAGAACCACCATTGATGGCAATGCAATCATCACCTGTTGCGAGAGTAGAATCTTGGATTACGATATATTTGGAATGGGCAATGTCAAAGCCATCAGTGTTAGGACTTTTGGGAGGAGAATTGATATTGATGTGAGAGAATAATGCACCGTCGCAGCCATTTACTGCTATGTGAGCTTCGGGGCTGTTACTCATACTCAGAGATTTCACAGTAAGACCATTACAAGATTGGAAAACTAACGACTGCATCACATTCATATCAAAATTTTCAGCTAAAAGGCTTTGAGATTAAGAAAAAATATTAGAATCTGTAGAAAAAGAATGTGATATATATATCATACTGTTGGCCTTCTGCATGTTATGCATTTCTCCCACCAAGTGGAACCATTGCCATCGATGATTCCTCCATCACCATCTATTGTTAGACCATTTACATTGAATATCTGAATCCATGTGGACGAATCACCAACCCATTCGTTCATAGATGGAGCAACTATCTTTCCTTCAAACTGCCACAGAATTAGAGCAAAAGAAAACAAAAGGAGAAGAAAATGATCAAATTTTTATAAACAATATCATTTATATATAAATATAAAATTCTATATTTTATTAGATAATTTAATATATTATAATTTTATTATGTTTAAATTAGTATTTTATACCTTTATTTTGTGATTAAATAAAATATATGACAACATCTTATACTTTTTGAGTTTTCATATATAAATAAATTATATATTTTATATTTTATAAAAATATAATCACTTTATAAATAATCTATAAATAAAAATCACTTTTTAAATTTAATTTCGATTTACAATTTTTTTAAGATCCGTCTTAACGTATGAATTTTATGACATTTCTTTCTAAATTTGATATAGTTATCTAAAAATTTAATAAATGTCTTTATTAGAATGTTAGTAGAGTTAAGCATCGTTAGATTGGATTAGATTCATATCCAGTCTAACTAATTTACTATAATCTAAATTTAATAATTTAAAATTTATATTCAATTATTTAATTTATCATATTAATCAAATTTAGATTATTTAGATGACTAGATAATTAAGTCAGGTTTTTCAAATTATGAATTTATATTAAATTAAATTATTTTAAGATAATTTTTTTTTATAAATGACATAAATATATTTAATTTTTAAGTAAATAAATAATATGAATAATTTTAGTAATGATTATTATAATATATTATAATTTTATATTACTTATTATTAAATTTTATCATAAAAATATTATATTAAAAATTCAATTTTAATCTTAATTTTAAATATATTTATAAATTTATAAATATTAAAATATAAATTCTATTTAAATTAAATATCAATAAAATGTTTATTCTCGACCATAAATTTATGTCTTTTTTACTTATTCAATTATTCAATCTAAATTAAAAATATATTTAAATTTACCTCTTGGATCAAAGGTCAGATACTTTTTTTTCTGACTCATACCTTAAAGTCATGGTTGTGATTTTCTTACCAACTTTAAAATTGTCCACAATATTTCCAACTATAAAAAACTCAATTTTTGTAGCTTGTAAGTCATTTCCAAAAGCATTTGTAACTTAAAAAAGAAAAAGTAAAAACTTTTGCTAAAATTACAAGTACTAACTCAAGTATTTACAAAAGCACTTAAATTTATAATAAATTAAGAGTTAATTACATTTTTTTTATATTTAAAATGAGATTTTTTTTTAAAAGAAATGAATTGACCTTAATTCATAGGGTTTTTTAGATATTTTGGTCTATTAGACATTTTTTATGAGGATTTTTTGATTCTTAGGTTTTTCTCACCCAACTCATATGGATCAAAGCCAAACACGTCAGAAATAATAAATCGACGGTCTAATGATAGTTGTGATGTAAAACATTAGAAAAAAGGAAAAGTTTTGTATTTGTAAAACATTGGAAGTAAAATATTATTAAAAACGTAAATTTTTGTACTTGTAAAAACAAAAAAGGAAAAAGTAGTGAAAGGTTAGCCCAAAAATATGATTGTCATAACATTATTACATGCAAGAATAGGTATTTCAATTCATGAAAAAGATTTAACATTTTTTTATTAAACACCTTACAATAATGTTATGAAATGTTGGTTAGGGATACCTTAATGTGAACGTTTGGAGCTTTGCATGGACCATTAAGGTTTAATCTTTTCACCAAAAATATTTTGTTTGGAGGTATCAGCAGAGTTGCTGGTTCTTCCTCTCCACACATACCTTCCCATGCATTTGAAATTGCCTACAATCAATTAACACAAATAGTTAAAATAACATTACAATCATATGATTATTGTAAAAATAATTCAAATCTTGCATTCATTTTAAAAGGTTGTTTTATAATTACAATCAAATAAATATTGTAAGATGATATTAAATTTTAATCAAGGTGAAATCTGTTTATCTGAAAAATTAAGCCATTCATTATAAAGAAATGTGATTTATTTATTTGAATATTTAAGGGTAACCAAAACCAAAACCAAGAAATGATGAAAGTATATAACACATTTATATAAAGAGTGAAAAAAAAAAAAAACAGATATATACATTTGAATCATCAGTTTTGCCATCAGCATGAGCTCCATAGTCCATCACATTAAAACATTTGATTTTGGTTTCAGTATTGCTGTTCAGACAGAATGTGGTTGAAACAAAACCTAGAATCAAGATTCCACACATTAACGTTTGCATTTTTAACAAATTCTAGAATAACACTCTTTTTTCTGTTCTTATTTATTCTTATTTGTGAAAGAATATTTATACAGGGAGCTTGATCCTTCATTATAACCAGTGATGAATAAATATGGAATTGGAAAAAATAAATTAAATGTACTTTAAGAAGTAATAAAAATAAACATGTTTTTAGTAAAAATTAAATTAAACATGTTTTTCTTTAAGAAGTAAAAATAACTTTAAATAGGACACTTATTATTGATCAATTTAGATACTAATTGTTTTAGTAATAAAAAAGGTAGTAAATTAATGTTAGAAATTAATATAAAAACAAAAACTAATTATAATTTTTTTAAACTAATTATAATTTTTTTGTTTAAACTAATTAATATTTAAACTATTCACTATATTAACTAATTTTTTTGTTTTTAAAATAAGTTATTATTTAAATATTTTCTTGTAACTTATATCTTTTCGTGGTCAATAGTTAAAATAAATATTTTACTGAAATTATTCTCAAAGAGTTATTTTTTTTTCTAAGCAAATATATTTTTATTAGGTATATATTTTTATCTAAGGAAATATGTCTTTCCTTCTTGTTCATTTAGAGAACAATTAAATAAATGATAATGCGTTATTTCAACATTTCATAAATGCTAAGTGAATATTTTTTCAAAAACTAATTAAAATAAAAGTTCACATTAAATAATAATTAAAATAAAAGTTCACATTAAATTATAACTTATTTAAATAATGTACAATAAACATTTTATTTTTATATATACTAGTGAAAACGCATACACTAACGTGTTTCTTTCTTTTTAATTATAACAAAATATAATAAAATTACAATTTAAATATAAATATGTTTCTATAATTTTATTAAAGATAGTTTTTCTTTTATTTTATAGATAATATTTTATTAAAAATAGTTATTTTAGTTCTTAAAAAATTAAATAAAAAATGGTTGAATTTGAAAAAAAGAACGATTAAATTTTAAAAGAACAGTCTCTTAAAGGTAAAAGATATAAACGATTACTTATTAAAGGGTAAACTTGAAAAAGAATGTGTAT
The DNA here is from genome assembly GCF_029865625.1 of Vigna umbellata. Lineage (NCBI taxonomy): Eukaryota > Viridiplantae > Streptophyta > Magnoliopsida > Fabales > Fabaceae > Vigna > Vigna umbellata. The sequence goes on along the minus strand of NC_142173.1, from coordinate 16,243,028 downwards.
AAAAAAATATTCATCGAAGTATAGATTAAATATAAATAATATTTAGAATTTTATTATAAATATTTTTTATTTACTTTGTGTGTAATTTTTAATATAAAAAATAATTAAGTTTAAAAAAAGTGTTCAATAAAAAAAATTAAATTTAAATAAACCAATAAAATGAAAAATTACTATGAAAAAAAAGGAATCCGTGCGTGTGTATGCGCGTGTATGTACGTGTATGTGTATGTGCGTGTATGTGTGTACATGTATGTGCGTGTGCGTACGTGTGCATGTGTGCACATGTGCCTTTGTGTGTGCGAGTGTGTGCACGCGCTTACGTATGTGTGTACGTGTATGTGTATGTGTGTACGTGTATGTGTACATGTGTGTGCGTGCATGTGTGCGTGTGCGTGCGTGGGTATGTGGGTGTGTGTGTACGTGTGCAAGTGCACGTGTGTGTACGTGTGCATGTACTTGTGTACGTGTGTGCATGCGTGCATTGATGGTTACATGGATGAGTCCGTGTTATTATGCTTAATTCTATTTTAAACTTTTTTTATAAATAGTAGAAGAGAATAAAAAAGGTAAATACATTTATAGTTTCAATGATCATATGCATCACCACTTTGAGTTTAATATCCATACTGATACTATTCTATATTATTATATAAAGAGATTAAAGAGATTTGTCGTGTTCAAATTTTTTTTTTAGTTTTATCCTTTGAGTATACATTTAATTTCAACTTTATCGATCAAATAACTGATTTTTAAATTTAATTGATTTTTACTCATTCATCCCTTTTAATTTTTTCTATTTTTTAAATTTAATAAATAAAATAATCTATAAAATAAATAAAAATATTTATAATCAAATTATAAACATTATTCATATTTATTTTTATAATTATAATTTTATTATTTTATATTAATATATAAAAAAGTGAATACACAAATGCATATCTATTCACCGACAGTCATAAAGAGAAAATAGAATTCACTTACATAAAGAGAAAATAGAATTGCAATACTTAGGAACACATGTCACAAATATTGTTTCCATATGCGAGAATATTTAATGCTGATGTATAACTCATTAATTTGGGATGTAATGGAAGAACAGATGGAGATGATGTTATAAAAGTTTAAAATTAAGGTTTAATGTCTCTTTTATCCTTATTTTAGTCTAGAATCTCAAATAAGTCTCTTTCTTTTTCGGCGTCTCAATTGGATTCTTATTTTTGAAAAATTGAATCAAATAAACATTTTTTCAAATTGGACAAATAGTCGTTTAAGTTTGGGTTACGTGGCATAGTCAGTGTATTCATTAATCACACGTGGCATTAAAAACGAGTTTTGGCATGCTAACGTTGCATGCTGACACCGTGGTGGTCGGCCTGGTGGTTGGCCACTCGGTCTGGTAGTCGGTCACTCAGTTTGGTGGTCGGATTGATGGTCGGCCTGGTGGTCAACCACTCAGCCTAGTGGTTGGAACTGTTGACCGAACATAAACCGAACAACCTTTAACACAAGCTGAACGTTCATCAATGTCTTGCTAAGGAACAAACCGAACAGTCTTTAACACAAGTCAAACGGTCATCAATGTCATCAGTGTCTTGCTAAGGAACAAACCAAACGGTCTTTTAAAACAAGTCGAACGGTCATCAATGTCTTGTTAAGGAAAAAACCATCAGGCCGACCACCGGACCAAGTGGCCGACCACCACGCGGACCATCAGGCGGACCATCAGACTGAGTGGCCGACCACTAGGGTGTCAGCATGCCAAATTCCCTTACACATGTATACTGTCAGCATGTCACGTAACACTCTCATTAAGGCGTTTGATCAATTTGACGGAAAGCCTTTATTTGATTCAATTTTACAAAAATAAAGACCCAATTGAGACGTTGAAAAAGAAGGAGACCGATTTGAGATTATAAACAAAAATAGGAAATTAAACCTGCTAAATATGCCTTTTTCATATACAATTTATAAAGAACACCAAAATTTTCTATTATTTTAATACTACATACATAATTTATATTAAAAAGGTATATAATTTCAATTCAGCTTAAGAATTATGATGAAAAAACTATATTTAATACAATATTACTAATTTTATCTATATATTACGTTTAATATATATTAATAAATTAATAACTAGTCATTAATTTTTACTACGTTGTATTTAATAAATATTATTGGTAATTTTCACCATGTATTATATTTAATAAATATAATTAATACCATTAATAACTATTATTATTTGTTGAATTAATAATTAAACATTAAATATAATTTGATTTCTAATAAATTAAAGTTTCATTTAATTGATATAAAAATTATCTTTAGTTTTCATCCATAAATAATTTAAAATTTTGCTTTTGATTTCAATTATAATTTGATACTTAATAACTGTAAAACCCCAGAAAATGATATTTTAAGAGTGGTAGTAATCTAAAAATAGTGAGACTCGACTTTTTAATATTAAATATTTTATTATAAATAGTTTTGTTATAAACGAGTTTTCTACCTTCTCTCTATCAGTTCTAACTCCTAAGTCATCTCTTCGAAGATCAAGAGGTGCCTAATTGATCACAATGACGTTGTCTAAATTTTTAGCTGATCAATTTCTTTTATACAGTACGTAAGTTTTGACTCATTTTCTTTTCTTGTTCCTAATCTGTTTTTAGAAGAAATAAGAGTCGTTGCATGATCATGCTTCTCCTACTCATTCTTGGTTAATCTAGAGTTATAAGGACCATGCTCGCTTCCAATTAGGTGTTTCGTAAGTTCATCCAGAAATTCCTTGCGTTTCAAGCAATCAATGGAAGTTCATAGAGTTAGGTTGTTTCTTGTGAGGTAAAGGAAGCTAGAATTCATGCTTTAAGTTTGTGTTTGTATCATAAATTTGGTATTTTTATGAATTATGGATGATTTTGGACAAATTGGTATGATTGGGTGTATAATATGTAACTTTAATTGGTGATTTTGATAGTATAATATGGAATATAATTGGAATGGTGTGATTGTGATGCTTCCACTGATATGATTGTGTGTTTGGGAGTGTTATTGTGGTTTGAATTTGATTTTAAAGCATTTGGAATAAGTAAAAGTCAATTACTTGGTTTTAAGCTTAAAAAGTGAGGTTTGATGAGTCAGTTAAAGAAATAGCTATTGGAGTGAGAAGGAAAGTAGTTTAGCACTGTTATGAGGTTATTTGGGACTTGTGACAAGTGTGTTTTGACTAAGAAGTGATATGTAACACTTAAGTAGTTTCTTGTTGAGGTTTTGAAGTGTTTTTAGTGTGAAAAAGAGGATTTGGAGTAGCGGTATTTGGGAGTAAGAGGTGTGTACTGTTTTGGACAGTTGGAAATTGATTAGGAAAATTATTATGCCTTGTCTAGACTCTTGGTTAAGAGAAATATGAGGTAAAATGAATTAGTAGTTGAAATGTTGAGTTTTGTATGACTTTAGGTTCAATTTTTGGAGTTTTAACTAGTGAGATTTCAAATTAGAAGTTCTGGCTATAGGCAATTATATGTAATCTGTTATTGGGTCTATTAGGACTTGTTAGTTGTAGAAATTTGGTGTATATTAACACAAGTTTCAGATATGCGCACAATTCAAGCATAAGGCCTCAAAAGGATAGGACTTCTGAAGCTTCATATGTTGTTTAACTCAATTTTGTCCCCAAATTTTAAATGCATTAGACAATTTCCTTTGACTCTAAAATAACTCAGTAGCATAACCAATTCTAGATGCTTGTGGTAAGTATAAAGTTGTTTCAAACCTCGTCTCCTGAGGAACAAAAATGCAAGCACTACTTGAAAAATATTTTGCTTGGCTCCATTACTGACCACAATCTCATCAGGAGAATGTATAATTCCATTCTCCTCTGTAGAAATAGTTCTGTCACATTGTCAAACTCAAAATCTCCCATAATATAATCATAAATAAAACACACAAACATGCATATCATCTTAATTTTGAAGTAACCTTTTAGCTTGTGACATATTGCTTGGCGCAATTTTAATGTGCCAGCATTGAGAGTATATCTGGTATAACTGTCATGAATTGCGTTCATCACAGCCTATCATGTTGTAATGTAGAGAAACTAAGTAATGTAGAGAGTAATGGATAACAAGAGAGGGGGAGGCAAATGAGAGGAAGAGGAAGAAAGAACGTTGACAAAAAAAATTTTCAGTGTTATACCTGTAGTAAATTCGGGCATTATTCGTCCGAATGTTGACACAACGAAGCTGCAAAGAAAAGCAAAGGTGATGAAGCCAATCTTGCACAGGACGTGGGTGACTCCGACTCTGATCATGTTCTTTTAATGAGCACAATTGGACGTGATAAAGATGAGTTGCGTTGGAGAATAACCAAAGACAGACGTAAGAGTAAAGTTCATGAGTTGAACAGGTGTAAGAATGAAGTTTTTGCACAAGACAGGTGTCAAGAAATGGACCACGTGTTGATGTCTCACGATTCGAGCCATGAAGAAGACAAAACCTGTTGGTATTTAGATACAGGGTGCTTCAACCATATGACAGGTAAGAAGGAATGACTGATAGACCTGGATACAAGCATCAGAAGCAGCATGAGATTTGCAGACAACAATGTGATCATGGCTGAAGGGGCTGGAAAAATCCTGATCAAACGCAAGGATGGTCGATCTGCTTACATGAACAACGTGTTGTATGTTCCAAACATGAAGAGTAATTTGTTGAGTTTGGGACAACTTCTGGAGAAAGGTTACACGATGACAATGCATGAGAAACACATAAAGGTGTTTGATGAAAGGCAACGACTTGTTCTCAAAGCTCCACTTGCCAAGAACATAACGTTTAAGGTAAACCTCAATGCCACTGCTATACAATGCTTAGCTGTTGTTGATACTAAAGAGGAAGCATGGCTATGGCACTATCGTTTCGGTCATCTTAATTTTAGAAGTCTGAGTCTGTTGAGAAGCAAAGACCTTGTGAAAGGGGTTCCAATGATACAAATTCCTGACAGAGTGTGTGAAGGCTGTGTTGTTGGGAAGCAAACCAGAACTGAATTTAAGAAAAACGCATACAAGAGAGCAAAACAATCTCTTGAAGTTGTCTATTCAGATGTGTGCGGACCTTTTGATGTGAATTCGATTGGAGGTAACAAATATTTCTTACTCTTTGTAGATGAGTGGACTAGAAAGATTTGGATCTACTTAATTAAAGAAAAGAAGGATGTATACTCATGCTTTGTGAAATTTTGTGCTATGGTGGAGAGACAATCCGGTTTGCTGGTCAAGACCTTCAGGACTGACGATGGAGGAGATTTCAACTCACACGAGATGAACAAGTTATGTGTTGATAAAGGAATTGTGCATGAGGTGGTATCTCCATATACACCCCATCACAATGGTCTGGATGAAAAGAGGAACATGATGCTTCTTGACATGACTAGGTGCATGATCAAAGCCAAGAAGATGCCACACTACTTATGGGGAGAAGTCGTTTCCACTACAGCCTATATGCTTAATATAAGCCCGACCATATCCTTACCAAATTGCACTCCTAAAGAAGCTTGGTCAGGAATCAAGCCAGCTGCTAATAACCTCTGGATCTTTGGGTCTGTGTGCTACAAGCACATTCCAAATGAAAGAAGAAAGAAGCTAGATGATACAAGTGAAACCTTCATCCTCGTGGGGGTATCACTCAACAGGAGCGTATAGACTCTACAATCCAAAGAAGAAATAGGTGATCATCAATAAAGATGTGATAGTGGATGAAGGGGCTGCATTTGATTGGGAGAAGGCAGATGATAAACCAGTATCTATTCCTGGTTTGTTAGAAGATAGAAGTACTCCTGTGAAACACGTTTCTGTTAATAGTGAAGGCAACAATAGAAGATCTCAAAGAGTGAGGTTTCCCTCCACAAGGCTGTCAGGTCACGAGGTGTTTGCAGATAGTGATATAGCAGATCGGGAGATTTGGCTCATCTTGTGTTTCTGGATGATGCAGAACCTATCACTTGGAGACAAGCTATTGATGTAAAGGAGTGGAAAGAAGCCATGATTGAAGAGCTGAAGGCTATTGAAAAGAACATAACTTGGGAAATGGTAGAGCTACCTCAACACAAATAGGCAATTGAGGTAAAATGGGTTTTCATAACCAAGTACAAAGGGTTTTTGCAGAAACCAGGAGTTGATTACACGGATGTCTTTGCACCAGTTGCAAGGCTTGAGACTGTGAGACTTGTGATAGCAGTAGCTATCTTTAATAACTGGAAAATTAAACAGCTGGATGTGAAATCAGTATTTCTAAATGGTCCTTTAGAGGAAGAGGTATATGTAAGGCAACCACCTGAGTTTGAGAAGAGAGGTGAAGAGCAGAAGATTTATAAGCTGAACAAAGCTTTGTACAGGCTTAAGCAAACACCACAGGCATGGAACAATCATATTAATGCGTTACTGCTCAAGCTGGGATTCTAGAAGTGTTTTGTTGAATTTGGTGTATATGTGAGGACTGCTGGTCTGCAGAATAAGCTACTGATTTGCCTATAAATAGATGATCTTCTTGTGACTGAAGATTCTGAAGAAGAAATTGAAGAGTTCAAGAAGAGAATGAAAGAGGAGTATGATATGACCGATTTAGGCAAGCTGAACTACTTTCTCGGGTTGGAATTTGTTGAAACAGCGAGTGGAGTTGTTCTGCATCAAGGAAGGTACATCAGCGAAGTAACCGTTTTAATATGAAAGACTGCAATAGTGTACCAATTCCTGTCATTGCAAACTTAAAGCTAGCGGAACAACTTGATGAAAAATGTGTGGATGCCTCGTTGTACAAACAGATTGTAGGGTCTGAGGTATATATGCAACAACAGGCCAGATATAAGTTATGGTGTTGGATTGTTGAGTATGTTTATGAATGAACCCAGGATATCACACATGACAACTGCCAAACATGTCTTGAGGTACTTGAAGGGAACAACTAACTTTGGTCTTCTATTTCCGAAAATATCAAACATCATGGAGGGTACCTTGGAGGTTTGGAATGACTCTGACTGGTGTGGAGATAAGGTTGATAGAAGGAGTACCTTTGGCTATTTCATTAAGTACACAAGAGCACCCATTTCCTGGTGTTCCAAAAAACAAAAGTGTGGTGGCACTTTCATCTTGTGAAGCAGAGTACATTGCTTCTGCGGAAACAACATGTCAGTGCGTGTGGCTGGAGGCACTTCTCAATGATCTAAGGCTTGAGTATAGAAAGTCAATACAATTCTTGGTAGACAACAAATCTACCATTAGCTTGTCAAAGAACTTAGTGTTTCACGGAAGAAGCAAACACATTGAAACGAAATTCCATTTCTTGAGGGATTTGGTCAGCCAAGGAAAGATTGAATTAAATCATTGTTCAACTGAGAATCAAGTAGCTGATGCTTTTACAAAGGCTTTGAGACAGAACAAGTTTGAAAGATTGAGAGAGTTAATGAATGTTATACCTATAGGAAGTTTGGTTTAAAGGGGTGTGTTGTTGTAAACCCAAACTACCATAAGCTATAGTTCACGTGCTTACTCTTTACTACATACATTTCTGTATACTTCCATTCTTGGTCAATGAGAATTATTTTTCTCTCTTGTTATCCATTACTCTATGCATTACTTAGTTTCTCTGCATAAATACCCGCTGCACTTCCTAGCATACATTCTGCACCAACATATCATTCCCATATATCTCATGACCATGAATATACAACACATACAAAAAGAAAAGGGACAAAAAGCAACGAAGAATAAACACTTATATTGTCAACTTAACAGAGTGAAATTTAACACGAAATCACCTCAGTTATCACAGCAGGAGTGCAAAATCAGATTCTCCAAAAAATAAGTGAATAACAGGAACTCTAGATTGTGAAAGAGCAGTGGCGTGATCACATATGGCTAGAGTTTTGGAAGGCCACTGCATCAACTATGTGACTCAGAAATATCTGAGTCATCAAAATTGCTATTACACTTTGCCTTAATTGCCACAGCCATTCTTTTCAGCTCATTGTGTTTATATTTGTGCATGGTTCTACAAAGGCAATAAAAGCACTAGCAACAAGCGATGCTGAAGAATAGTGACTCAAGGATATTAATCGTGCGCCTAGTTTGGAAAATTTACGGAAAATGAAAAAGAAAAAATTGAGCACAAAAAGAAAGGTTTGGAAAAATTTAAACATAAAAAAAAAATTATGAAAAATATATCATAATTTGTGAAGGTCATAAACATCTTTAAAAAATAATTAAAACTGTCATTATTATGAGTCTTTTAACAATTCACTATAATTATCTTAAATAATATTAATTTATGAAAAGTTTTTATAACCCCACTAAATAATAATTATTTTTAGTGAATAAAATATAATAATAAAATACTTTGGACACTATCCATGTTAAAAACATATATAATATTATCCACTTATACTGTGTCATCTATGTGACACGATATTTTATAAACTGGCTCGAGTCCCTAACAATCTGTGGAACTATAATTTCTCTTTTTATGCATGTATATTCGACTTTACATGCGTAAAAAAGACATCCCAAACGTATCTTTACTAATTTATTTGTTATTATTAATAAATAAAAAAGTTTTAGGATGAAAGATACTGTAGGGTTTCTGAAAGTAAAGATAAGTAGGCAAGAAAATTGAGAAAATATACTAAATTCACTAAGGTTAATTTCTCTTAGAAATGTCATAAATATTAGGAATATCTAACAAAGCTTAATTCCTCTTACATTAAATCCACCACCACAAATGTTGGCATGGGAATTCATTTTATTGACAAGATACTTTTGGAACGGTGGATCCAATCGTCCCATTAACAATATTTTTACAAAAAGCATAGACATGTTTAGAAGATTTTGAAGAGACAATATTAATCTGATCCAATGTAATGTTGAAACAACCAGATGGACTACAGTTTAAGTTAATTGTTTTCTCACTTTCAGAAGTTCCGTTGAATCCTCTATAAGTCACTTCACTCACCCTCACTGCATCATCTTCCTGTTACCATAATTATTTCAAATCAAAATATTGAAATCACATATCATAATAATGTGAATGCAAATTCAAGTTTATACCACTTCACTTAGAGTTTTAATGCCGTAGTATTGGTCTATAATAATTGAATTCTTAGCATCTTGCAGTATGATTTCCTCAAACATGATTTTTCTTGCATACCCTGATCCACCCTGCATAAAATTGGAGAATGAAAAGATATTAATTAAGATGATACCATGAGATATTGAATGGTGGAGACTTCACATTAACTATAAAAAAAAGGTAGATTTACCATATATAAGGTACAAATCTTACTTTTTCAAATTGTTTTTATAAGATTGAATTATATTTAAAGACTACTTATTAATAATGTATGACCAAACAATTAGTTACAGACGAATGATCAATCGGTCAGTTATCTTGATGGGCCAAACTCTCCGAATATTAAGAAATTACTAAACACTAATTAGCTTAGAATAAAGTGTGATTATCAAGAATTAAGTCGTAATTAGGTCGTCCTTAACCTACACATCATTCTGAAAATTATAAATACAAGTTTAAGATAAAGAGATAGGTGAAATAAAAAGATACGTGATTACATTTAATATGCATTAATTTTTAAAATTGTTGAATCTTTACCGACTTTGGTATCGGAATACCTTCTGCAGATAACATTCAAGTTTAATCGAACAAACATTTAGGACGAATAGTGTTAAAGACTAGCATTCGGATCATCTTAGCATAGTAAATATTTTACCTCGATCCCATAATCAAAATGTATTTTAGAGAGATTTGTTATTTTGGATCCGGTCTTAGACTATCCATTAGTTTTATAATATATATATATATATATATATATATATATATATATATATATATAAAAATAAATGTTTGAAGTTGGTTTTGTAAGGTTCTCATTTAATATTGAAGGATAAAATATCAAACAAAAGTTAATAAAAAATATTATGATGTATGAAGCATTGTATATATAAGTTACTCACTGTCCATGTCTTGATTCTTGCTCCATTTGTGGTGCCAATGAAGCTGCAATTTTGTACATGTACCTCTTCGACTGTTTCATAGGATTTGTTTCTGCCAAGGCTTCCAATGCTGCTTGATTCATACATGTTTCATTACATGTCATGCACAGTTCAATCAAATATTTAACTTTACTATTACATCAACTTTCATAATAAAGAACAATTAATTTAACATTACAGAAACTATATATATGATACAATTTATACAAACCTTATCCCGTGGCCTCCTATGCAAAAAAGTCGAGTTGCATTGATGTAAGAAGAACCACCATTGATGGCAATACAATCATCACCTATTTAGAAAGACATGGTAAATTACAATGTTTCACATAGTTTAGCTTAAATTCACACTCTATAACGCATTGAATACGATGAAAACTTGGTTAACCATATCAACAAAGTATATTACTTTAAGTACTTTCTCCATGTTATCATCTTAAAATACCTCTTCAAACAAGTAAAATGTATTTTTTTTCCTTTTAATTTCATTTTGAATTCTCTGTTGAAATTTTATTATTATTTCTCCTATCTTCGAAATATACTTATATGATTGCTTTTAATGTCTTAAACTATGTTAAAAAAAGTTTAATACACTGAAATTAGTATATTTTGAAGATACGACAGAAAAACAATATAAAAAACTAATAGAAAATCCGAACTATTTTCTTAGTTTACCTGTTGCCAGAGTAGAATCTTGGATTACTATATTTTTGGAATTGGCAATGTCAAAGCCATCAGTGTTAGGACTTTTTGGAGGAGAATTGATATTGATGTGAGAGAATAATGCTCCATTGCAGCCATTTACTGATATGTGAGCTCCAGGGCTGTTACTCATACTTAGAGATTTAACAGTAAGACCATTACAAGAATGGAAACGTAAGGACTGCATCACATTCATATGAAAATTTTCAGCCAGAAGGCTTTGAGATTAAGAAAAAAATTAAAATCTGATTCCATTTTCTGTGCTAAAGAAATTTCAAGTAAATGAGGAATGGGATAAGAAAGAAAGTGAAAAGTAGAAAAAGAATGTGATATATCATACTGTTGGCCTTCTGCATGTTCTGCATTTCTCCCACCAAGTGGAACCGTTGCCATCAATGATTCCTCCATCAGCCTCAATTGTCAGACCATTTACATAGAATATCTTAATCCAACTGAACGAATCACCATCCCATTCATCCATACATGGAGCAACTATCTTCCCTTCAAACTGCAACAAAATTAGAGGAAAAGAAAACAAAAGGAGAAGAAAATTATCAAACTTGACTATTAATTTGAGTAAATGTTTTTGTTGAAAATCTAATTATGAGTTTAAGTGATACATCGTGTAAAAATCAGAAAATTAAACATTATATAAAGAATAATATTCATAAATAGATTGTTTTAAAATTTGCTAAATGTGGTTTTTTCATAGGTGTTTTCTTTATTAATAAATATATTTTCCATTCCCCATCTATTAAAAAAAATGACGAGATTTCTCAATCAACTATAATATAGTCTTTACATGTGGTTTGCTGACGAGAATCTTTTATATTACTTTCGTAGAGTATAGAGTATAGAGATGAAATTCTTTACAATTTAATTTGATAATTGTATCGTATAACCGTTTAATCAACTTAAGACCATATAATCTTATCATGTATGAAATATCTAACTAATCGATTAATGAGTAAGATGAGCTTTAAGATTAAAGAAAATTACATTAAACTTAAGTATGATCATTATATGTTCGACCATAATTAGATCATGTTAATTTGAAACTCATTTCAAAATCTATAAATAGAAGTTTAAAATATTGTGATAGATTAATTATATTTAATACACATTTATTACTATTATTGTTGTTGAATTTTTACTGACTTTAAAATCAAATTAGCTTATGCAAGTAACTCCCCAATCAATTTGACCAAACAATAATAAATTTGAAGTAAAGGAAAATTTTGGGTTAAATATGTTTTTAGTCCCTAAACTATTGGCCGTTTCTGGTTTTCGTCCTTCTTTCAAAGTAAGGTACAATTTGGTCCTCATTCTTTTCGAAACGTTCGTTTTAGTCCTTGAAAACTAAACACTGTTTAAAAATTTGGTCCTCATTTACCAACAAATGAGGACTAAAACCAAAATTCCGAGGACTAAAACGAACGTTTCGAAAAGAATGAGGACCAAATTGTACCTTACTTTGAAACAGGGACGAAAACCAGAAATGGCCAATAATTTAGGGACTAAAAACATATTTAACCCGAAAATTTTTGACATATGCTTAGGGTCAGAAGAACGATCAAAAAGAAGGGTTAACCTCCCATAAATCGAACAATAAGATCTAATATTTATAATATTTTGAAGTAAAAAATATATTTAAACTTATTAAATACCCTATTAAATACCTTAATGCCAACATTTGGAGCTTTGCATGGACCATTTAGGTTTAATCTTTTCACCAAAAATATTTTGTTTGAAGGTATCAGTAGAGTTGCTGGTTCTTCCTCTCCACACATACCTTGCCATGCATTTGAAATTGCCTACAATCAATTAACACAAATGGTTAAAGATCACTCCATTCGTTAGACAAAAATTTATTACAATCAAATGATTATTGTAAAAAAATTCAAATTTTGCTTTCACTTTAAAAGATTGTTTTGTAATTTACAATTGAATTAAAATTGTAAGATGGTATTAAAGTTTCATCAAGATGAAAGCTGCTTATCTAAAATCCGTTTTGAAATAAGTCATTCATTATAAAGAAATGTGATTTATTTATTTGACTATTTAAGGTTAGGCAAAACCAAAACCAAGAATGAGGAAAGTATATATAACACATTTATATAAAGAGTGAGAAAAAAAAAAGATATATACATTTGAATCATCAGTTGTGCCATCACCAAGAGCTCCATAGTCCATCACATTAAAATATTTGATTTGGGTTTCATAATTGTGTTTCAGACAGAACGTGGCTGAAATAAAACCTAGAATCAAGATACCACTCATTAACCTTTGCATTTTTTACAAATTCTAGAATAACACTCTTTTCTTTTTCTTATTTCTGAAAGAATTGATCCTTCACTGTAACCAGTGATCAATAAATATGGAATTGGAAAAAAGAAATTAAATGCATAAGGTCATAATCATTAAATTGCACATGCTTTTCTTTAAGGAGTAAAAGTAACTTTAAATAGGTCACTGATTATTTATTGAACACTAATTCCGTTTTGGGTAGTCAAAACTGTAGTAAATTAATGTTAAAAATTAATTTAAAGACAAACTATTTATAATTTTTTATTTATAAAAAATTATTTTAAATATTAATAGTTTTTAATTTATAAATTAATATAAATTAGTCGCTTAGTTGTTATTTAAATATTTTCTTGTAAGTCATCTTTTTCATGCTCATCATATATAATAACAATAGTTAAAATAAATATTTTATTGAAATTATTTTCAAAGTGTTTTTTTTTTCACACAGAATTTATTAGCTGTATATTTTTATCTAAACAAATATATTTTTTTTTGATCATTTAAAGAAGAATTAAATAAAAGATAATGCGTTATTTCAACATTTCATAAATGCTAACTGAAAAAAAATTCAAAAACTAATTAAAATAAAAGTTAACATTAAAGTATAACTTATTTAAATAATATATAATAAACATTTTATTATTATTATTATTATTATATATATATATATATATATATATATATATATATATATATATATATATATATATAGTGAAAACACGTGTTCACTTCTTTTTAACATATTATATAAAATCTATGGGAAATTACCCACTGAAGTGACGCAACCTTTTCCAAAAAAATTGTCTGTCCAAAGTTATCCACAAAAAATAAAAATCCATGGAAAACGTTTTCTATGAGCATATTATTCAGAGTTCGTGAACGAAACACTATTACTCAGGAAATTTGAATGTTTTTCACGAATTTTTAGCATGAAAATTTTAAATTTTTCTTATAATATAAATTAGTATTTAAATTAATTATCATACAGACTAATTACTTTTAGTCTCTATAATTCATTGTTATTTAAATATTTTTTACAGTATTTGTCATCTAAAATAATTTTAGTGACTTATATATTTTCATGGTCATTCATACGTAACAATAGTTAAAATAATAAGTAGTTGGACTTTTATTGAAATTACCTTCTAAGCGTAATGGTATATACTAGTGAATATTATGTCAATAATTGCATGTGGTTGTAACAACAACTCCCTTAAATTATTTTTATGTGATTTCAAAGGTATGTTCATATCACTAAACCAAAAATATTTTTGTGGTTAGAGTTGTTGGAAGAACGTAGAACCCTGAATTTTTAACTACAATTGGTGAAGTCATATGTGTTAAATATGTAAAATTTTAAAGTTTTTGGTTTGTTGTTGTTTGAATGTGTTGAATTGTGATAATTTGGTGAGAAATTGTTTGAAGATATTGAGATTTGAGCAATTAGCCTCACACACAAAAATATATTTACTCGGTAGAATATGCGCTAGTTTCATTGTACACAAGCAAGCGATTTAAAGTAGTTGTGTACATCCATCTAAATCTCTTAGAATAAAACTAAAAACACAACAAAAAAAATAAAACGAAAAAAAATTATACTTGTATCAAACTAAATTTATATCCTAGCAATATAAAAACTAAAACGCAAGCCTAACTAACCTCCTTGTTGCTCCGCAAAAATAAAAGCAAAGGAAATTACAAAAACACCATTTTCTTAATTTAAGTTAACAAAATTCTCATAAACTTCAATTTTTCATCCTTTATTTGGTTTTCCATGTGCATGACCCTATATCAAACTTGCTTCTTTCAACCAAATTTGGATTCTTCATTTTCTTCATGTTAGTTGTGTTGTCTTTCACCTTAACTAAACTCTCTAATGTTTTGGACGACTTGTTCTTTGTTCTACCCAACTTTCCAGTAACATCAACCAACTCGTTTCTGACTTTAGACGGCTTCTCAATAATCTTGGCTGACCTCTCAACAACATTGGCCAACCTAATATTGTCTGAAATTTTACTCATCATATTTTTTGTCATCTCAGTATAAGAGCATCTCACACCCTAGTTCTTCTCAGCATCTTCATCTTCCTCTTTCCCGTTTTCATCTAGTTCAAGAACACTAGATGTTTCCTCCTCCTTTTCAACAGTTGTCTTCTTCAGCTCCTCAAGCTCTGTCTTCTGTTTATTCATAATCTCGTTAGCTTCATCCAGAAGTTTCCCTATCTGATGAATCTCTTCTTCTTTTTTGTTTGAGTTTATTCTTCATGTTTGTCGCACCATTTACCAATATTACTTCATCCATTGTTGGAACCTAGCTCTCCATGTTCACACTCTTTATATTTGAGCTTTTTGTCATAAAGAAGATTTCACACTCTTGTTTTGTATCTTTAGTAAGGAGATTTTTCTTCCCTTCCCCTTTGTCTCAACCTTGCAATACTTTGCAATGTGGCCAATCTTACTAGAGTTGTAGCACTTCTTCGATCTGCACTCGTTTGCATAGTGGTCGTACTTGCCACACTTAAAACACCCAACTTCTAACTGATCCCCTCAGCCTTTACCTTGTCTTCAGTCACGCAAATTCTTCTGATCGATTTGCTCTTTACTATCATCCTAAAAATTACCTCGCCTACATCCACATCGTCTCTGAGTAATCTAAGTTTCATTCGAGTCAAACTGTGCATGTAGTGCTTGATCAAAAGATTCAACACGTTCATCCCAACTCCTTCTTCTTTGTTTGTGGGCTTCTAATGACCCAACAAGTTCATCCACTTTGAGAACTAACAAGTCCTTCGATTCTTCGAAGGTGCACACGATACTTTCAAAATCTTTTGTGAGGAATCTCAAGATTTTTCTCACAACCCGGCTAGGTGGCATTTGTTCTTCATTCCTGCCAAGTTGGTTGACCACCTTCTCCACCCAAGTTATGTACTCGATTATATGTTCTTTGGGCCTCATCTTCAATTTTTCAAACTCTCCTTTAAGAGCTTGTTTTCGGACTTGTCTAACGTGGTTGTCACTTGTATACGCAACCTCTAATATCTCCCAAGATTCCTTTGTTGATCCGGCATTCGCTATTTTTTTTAATCCCGGCTCATCATCTACTACATTGTAGAGAAAAAATGTACTATCATCCAAAAGAAAAGAGCTTTATAAAAGGTTGGAACCCTACAAAAAGGTGATTCATTACCACTCATAAGCATGTCATTCCTATGATATAAACCTTGTTTCCTTTTGTTATCATTATGATATAACTGATATAACGTTATGTCTTTTAAAATTGATGTATGTATATAACCCTATATTCTCTTACAAGTACAAGAGCTGGAACAGGTTGTATACTTTGATGAGGTATTTCAACAAATTCATCTTTGAAAGGGATTTATCCAATTTATTGATGAAAGGTCTCAGAGGACACATGTAAGCAAATACTTTTACTATTATTTGCTTTAAACTTTAAACTTATACTATTGTTTCCTTTAAACTTCTTTCTTTTACTGACAATTTGCAAAATCGTTAACATGAAGAATTTTCAAGTAGGCTCTCATAAGTCAGATCTAAGCAAGGGTCATGCCCTGATGCATCAGAAGAACATAATAGTGAGGATGACATCATTAGAACACAATGTTAGGTTGACGTTGTCAGTGAAAAAAAATAAAAGACAACTATATGGACCAATAAACTTTGTCTCTAGAAGCACAGAGTTGTCTTCAACAGCCTCAGTTCACCAACACCGTCCTAGCAAATACCCAATCTAGCCTAACCCATCCTAGTCCAGCCACATTCACAACAGTAGTAATTGGATGACGAAGAAGAAGAAAACAATTATGATAACTATGTAGATTATTAAGACTTTATCACTTATAAACATATTTTTAAAACTTCTATGTTTGTTTGAAGTGCATTATAAACATGTATGTGATGTTTATGTGGTATTGTATTAATGTCATCTCGGATTTGATTGTCTTTTTTGTTGTCTAATTGGTATTGTATTAGTTTATGTCCAGGATTCAATGTGTGGTATGAAAATATAGTCATTATACTGGTATGGAATTTGAATTTACCAATAGATAAATATGTTGATGATATTCCGTACTGGTCACATTATGAATGAATAAATCTTTCAATAATTATTAGCAGAAGATATATATTATCGATAACACTTTTATTGAAGAATTTTTTTTTTGGTCGATAATTTATCAAAAAAACAATCATTATCAATAAATTTTTCAGTTTTCCGTTTTCGACAGCTACTAACCATCAATAAATTCAGTTTTTTATGTAGTGTATAATTTCAGTGAAGAAAAAGTGACTAAGCAATAGCAGGTGTAAAATCTTAGACTACTGATAATACAAGTTCTTCAAAAGTCTTAGTAATGATATTTTTTTAATGTTTTGTGAAGATTTGACAATTTAAAATAATTGTCCGAGATTGTTTGCAAATAAAAAGTTATAAGTTTTATAATATTGTTATCTTTTATTTAAAACTTACAAGTTTTGAATTATCTCTAGTTTAGTATATAGATTTTTTTTATGTATAGTAATGTTATCTGTTTGTCTTGATCATAATAATTTATATGAGTAAATGATAACAGTTGGAGCTAGTTTAAAGAAACAAGTACTATAATTCTTAAAATTTGTATAAAGAAAACTTATATTTTAATATACTAATTTTGATCTCAACTAAATTCTTTTTGAAATATTATTGTAATTTTATTTACAATTAGATTAATATAGAATTTGTTTATGTTTATGATTATGTAATTCCTCCTGTTATAAGTATTTGGTAAAATACCATAAATGGGTTGTTTATAAAACCCATATCACTATCGTGCTTTCCTTTCTCACCTTATCCATTATCACGTTTTCCACGTTTAAACAGTGGAAAAGGTAATCTTATTCCAGAAAAAGGAAGTCCAACAAAATCATCTCGCTAATATCATTTTCAATTTGGAATCATTTGTCACTTTCATCATTTTCATGAACCTTTTCTCTGTAATAATTAAATTGAATTAAATTCAAAGAGCAATTGGAGATATGTGTAAATTTGATGAAAATCAAATTGGAAAGAGATTTGTACGTGACCTAGTTAGTTACTTAATAAAAAAAACTTGTAAATTATTATTAGTTTATTATTGTGATTTTTCGTAAATAAAAATCAAATTACAGACTTATGCATTTATACTTACTAAAGGAAGATTATCTTTGTAATTATTTTATAACTATATTTGATGTAAATATATTTTTATTGACATAAATTATTTTATTTTTTAAATTTTATATTTATTTTTTAAATTTTAATTAATTATTTATAATAAAATTATAAAATTATTTTATTTTATATCTTATCTTTTTAAATAAATTGAATTTTGAAGGAAATTGAGAAAAAGTAAAAATATAAATTTCCTTTTCTGTTCAATCAACAAAAAAATACATTTCTTTTTCTTTTATAATTTCTGTCGAAAGTCTAATTCTTTGAATCATTTGAAACCAAATTATACATCAAGATCACAAAAAACTGTATTTGGGATATTAATTCAAATATAAATTGGTTAATAGTTAAATTAATTATTTAAGACTATGTCTATCTAAATTTATTTTAATTCAGAATTAAGTTTGTAGAATGAAATGAAGCATGTAAAATTTCCATGGTGAAAACAGTGTCACTGTCACTTATGTTTTCTTCATTTAAGGGTAATAATGGAGAAACAGAAACTCTTTTGTCAGCAACATCATCATTGGTGAGTAATTTTCAGTTTAGGATAATTTTCTTCTTTATGATTTCCTTGAACCCTTTTGTCTATAAACTGAACTGAATTGAAACTCAGAAACCCAGCTAAGTAAAAGAAGATGACACAAGTGAGGAACAAGCAAGTGCTTCTGAGGGACCATGTCACAGGTTTTCCAAAAGAATCCGACATGAACATTGTCGAAAGTACCATAACATTGAAGCTTCCACAAGGTTCCAATCATGTCCTGCTAAAAAATCTGTACTTGTCCTGTGACCCTTACATGAGGAATCTCATGAGCAAACCAGAAGGATCCCCCAATAGTCGCGCCTACACTCCTGGATCCGTAAGTAATTTTTTTTTCCTTTTGTTGCTGCAAATTATGCAGTTTGATTCGTTAAATAATGTACTTCTTGTTTATGGACTTTTAGATACATATATGGGTTTTGTTTATGTGAATTAATCTTTGAAAGATGATGTTGTTGGCATGTTCATGATATCGGGACCGGTTTGTGTAATTGAAAGGTTTTAATTGGTTTGAGTTGTGAATATTTTGTTTGATAATCAGATGGAATCAATGCATTTCAGGAAGTGGGTTTTGCAATTTGTGTTTAAAATTCTTAAAATTTGTAGTTTTTGAGATTGTTCTTTGAGTTTAATCGCTATTCACACCATCAACCAATTGGAGTTGGTGATGATTATGAGTTTTGAGCTAGCTGTTGTGAAAGTTAAGAAATTTATTGTGTAAGGCAATTGTATGATTGAATCACACTGTAAAAACTCTTTACTACACATGCAATAATTTGCTCTTATTGTTTTAGTTTTTCACTTTACCTTTTGAATTGAGATTGAAGTTAATCAAAGAATGTTCATGATCGAAACTGCAATTGAAGAATGTATCTTTGCTTCCGGTGATTAGTGTTAGTGATTGCAGCCATTAACAGGATATGGTGTGTCTAAAGTGTTGGAGTCTGGACACCCAAATTATAAGGAAGGTGATTTAGTGTGGGGATTTACCAATTGGGAAGAGTATAGCTTGTTATCCTCTGCTCAAATACTATTCAAAATTGAGCACACTGATGTTCCACTTACCTACTACACTGGAATTCTTGGTATGTGTTCTGTAATTTCAACTTACACTGTCTTTGAATGATGCATTTGACATTGATATCATTATGAACTGCATGTTGGGGTTTATTGAAGTTTTGTCATGAATAGATTACCCTTTTTTAAGTTTCATTGGGATAAAGGGGTTAACCATCACGGTGTAAGGATTTGTTTGGACAAGGTTCTCCATAAGAAATTTCAAAAGAGAAAATTTAGAAGAAAAAAAAGGAAAGCCTCTATTCTCATTTGGAACTGAAAGTGCAGTTCTTCACTGCCTTTATATATCTGTTACAGCCTTGTATGGGTGGTAATCTCTCAGTTTTAGTATGTATATTTTCTGTTATATTTTGAAATTATACATTCTGTTTCTTCATCATATGAAGTTATATTATATCCAGGCAAGCATGCAAGCAAGAATCTTTGTAATCAGCTCCCTTTTATTCTTGTATGTTTAGTATTAAGGGTTAAGCATCATAGAAGAACATGATGTGTAGGACTTGGTTTTCTGTCTGTTTGTTCCTATTTCCTTCTCCATTTGCTTCTTTTGTTCAGTCAACGTTATTGGCTATTGATCACTGATTCAGGAGACTTGTTGGCTGATCAGCTTTGATACTGAAGAGAACAAACATTGTATCATGGTTCTATTTCATCTGGAAGTTGTTGCTAAATTCTTTTATAGGTCTATTGCTGTGCATCTACAACTCTGTGATCTACTTCTATCAATTTATATTACACTTTTTAGCTTTTAATATTCTGACTCTATACATGCTTTCTCTTGATTTCGTTGAGCTCGGATTTTATAACATTAAACGTTTTGTTCTTGGATGTTGTAACACAGGTATGCCAGGAGTGACTGCATATGCAGGGCTATTTGAAGTAGGCTCTCTCCAGAAAGGAGAGAGAGTTTTTGTCTCAGCTGCCTCTGGTGCAGTTGGTCAACTTGTTGGGCAATTTGCCAAACTGAATGACTGTTATGTTGTTGGAAGTGCTGGATCTAAAGAGAAGGTATTGTTGTAATTGTTTAAGCTAGGTATACCTCAATCCTGCATAAATCAGCATCACCTATTCCTTATCTGTTCCCTTGTTTCTAACATTTCTTTTGTTTTTTGCTCAAGAAATACTACTATTTTGGTTAGCCTGTTTGTCTTGTTTCTGATGAGTTTTTAGGTTGAGCAATTTATCTTTTATAAACAACCACTTCTCAATGAAAAGAAAACTGAGACATCTTGCATTCATTTTTTTTTTATTTCCAAAGATTATTGGTGCCTTAAAATGCAGAAAACATCTTATTCTGGAGCACATGGATAAACAGTAAAAGTAATTTCTTTATGACTCTATGCATGAATTCAGTTAAACACTACTATATTTGCACTTGTATTCACACTGGAATCCAACTCGCTTCCATCAGAAAATAAAAGAAGGATTTACTAAAATGGTTGGTGCCATGATTAACATTAGCACTTGTTTTTCTTCTAAATTCTGATACCAAAAGAATATGGTAAAGGATTATGGTGACCATATCATGTTGGAGATCTCACATGGCTAACTAACAGTATATAAGTGAATGGAAACTTCATTTTATAAACTGTTTTTAAAAGGTTGAGTTAGACTTAAAGTCCACTTCTTGATATATCCTGAAATAAATTATGCTTTATTAGAGAAAAATACTTAGTCCTTTCACTTGAATATAAATTTCTTGCATAATCAGGTGGATCTACTGACTGATAAATTTGGATTTGATGGAGGTTTTAATTACAAGGAAGAGCCTGATCTTGATGCAGCTTTGAAAAGGTCTATACTCAATAGTATTCTAAAGATATTTAGATCTCACTTTGTTTTGCTCATCAAAACTTTAAATTACTGTTCCTGGTAATAAAACATGGTGCTGCTGTAGTGACTAATGTATGTAATTATACAAATCAGGCACTTTCCAGAAGGCATTGATGTCTACTTTGAGAATGTTGGAGGCAAGACACTTGATGCTGTACTCCTGAACATGAGACTCCACGGTCGCATACCTGTCTGTGGAATGATCTCACAGTATAATCTTACTGAACATGAAGGTGTAACAAATTTGGCACAAATCATATATAAGAGGGTTCGTTTGCAAGGTTTTAACTTCATGGATTGGGTTCACCTATATCCCAAATTCTTGGATTTTCTTCTGCCTAACATCAGAGAAGGGAAGGTTGTGTATGTGGAAGACATAGCTGAGGGTCTTGAGAATGGTCCCTCAGCTTTGGTTGGCCTTTTCAGTGGCCGCAATGTTGGAAAACAAGTGCTTGTTGTTTCTCATGAATAGAGAAGCATTTGGTTTTTGTGTTCTCTGTTGAGTTATCAGTTTTACTTTTGGATCTTCTGTTTAAAATCTTACAGTCTTTATATAACCTTTGCTGTATGATGATGCTCTCTGTAGTATCAATGTAATCTGCTGTTTTCCTCTTCAATAAAAGCATTTTGTTTCTCTGTGTTATCATCTATTATGCCAATATCTGATACGACAATATTTAAAAATAATAAAAACTTATAAATTATTATTATCATAAAACTATTAGTATTTTATAAATTAGATACTTTACTAGTAAAGTATCTTAAAGTAGGATGATATGTTATCAGTTTCTTCTCTTATGGTTTTTTGTTCATCATAATTTAACTATCTCTGCATAACCTTTGTAATCATCCTTACTCAACTGTTTAATGATTCTTTCTGCTTGTGATTTTCTTCATGACAGTATCAGCAAAATAAGATTTTGGGTCCTTAGTGGGGTCAAACTTATCCCCAAAGATTCATGCAGAGCCTTAAACATGGTCATCATTAGCCTGATCCAGGAACAAGTGTGTCCCTCCCAAAAAGCTATGCACTTTTTGATGTTTGTTCAATTCTTGTCTTCATAGATATTTTTGAAAGTGAGCATAGATATTTAAGCAGGGATTGAAGACTTAACTCCTGCAGTTAGAATTGGGAATTGGCTTTTTTATTAGTCTTGTGTAATCTAAAATTTTATATTGTATGATCTAAAATTGATTTTTAATTATTCTAAATTAAGTCACATAATAAAAATTAGAATTGAATATGTTTTGTCTCTGTGTTTTATGAGATTTATGGAAAATATTCTTTATTAAGAGTGTTTTTTTCACGTGATAAATGAATATTGAATTATAATATAATTTTCATATGTCATTTGTTGGAAGAGACATTTTTCTTGTTTTTTTCTTCTGCAATGGAGAACAAAAGAACAGCTGCAATCATGATGTAGTGAAGACAATGATGACATAATATAATGAAAGAGAATATTTTAGCCTTTATCTTGTTACTATGGGATACAATTAGTAATTTTCGGGTGCAGAAAGAAAAAACTTGGGAGAAACTATTAAAAAGGTTGTTTGACATGATACATTTTATAGATAAATAAGTACTTATTCTGAGTATTTGTTCAAATGGAATGATAAAAAGTGAAAGATTGAAAAAAAAAAGGAAAATTAAAGTAAAAATAAATAAATTAATTAAATCCTTAAAAAATTAATAGAATTAAATAAAAAGCTTATAATAGCACATGATTAATTTGACATAAAGAAAGAAAAAAGTGTGGTACGTTTTTCTTTTCCTTTTACAAAGCCCAAATGAACTTTCTATCGTATTTGCTATCCTGCTTGAATTTAAACATGTAAAAAAAGTATTTTGAATAAAAAAGTATTTTCTAGAAAAGGATATATCTTTTATATACAAATAGTCCATATGGTATTGTAACATTTCATTTAATAGTATAAAATTACTAAATAAAATATTATAAAAATTTGATAATACATAACAAATAGATAAAAAATATATATATAAAATATTGATATAGTTATCCATTTAATAATTATAATAATATAGCATATGTAATCAACAATTGAGAAACTACAATAGTTGTTTAAAATGAAGAAATTCTTATACATATCTACGGGATAAAGTTATACAATTATGTTTTTTATCTTCTACAAAAACATATCAACACCTTACTCATCATCTTTTCGTACTGAGATGTGATCATTGTAAAAGCACAACAACATATAAAAGAAAAGAAAATAGTGTAAGTTAGTGTACAAAAGAAACATCATAAGACAATTTAATTGTATCAAATACTAGTTCAATATATAAAGTACTAGAACTCATAAAAATACACATAACAATTGACCCCTATAACACTCTTAAACGCACAAGTAACTCAAACTACCTTTATGAATAACACAAGCATGATCAGAACACATCATTAGGACCATTAATCAACAAAGACTAAGAAGAAGAACACAAACACTACATGCAAGCCAACAAGGGCCATATGTAGCAGAAGAACCATCAGACCAAGACAAAAAAACCAACTTATCCCGTTGAAGAAATTGATTAGTTATTTTTTATGAACTCACAACTAGGAGAAATACTACGATCTCCAATCTTTAGAAAGATGAACGAATTGTAAGAAATCTTAGAGAGAAGAAAAAGAGGGTTTTAGGAAAAAGTTTCTAGAGAGAAGACGTGTTTTTAAAATAATGAAACTCTTTTATAAAATTTACATTTATACCTTTACTTTTAATATTAAAATAATTCAGTCTCATCATTTTAAGCACAATATCAATTCTAAAACACAATTTTCTAGACTTTTACATTCTTCCATATAATATTTTTTTACTTCAAAAACTTTAACTTACTAGGAAATATATATGGGTCTGACTATTTCATATTCTCATCTAACTCCCATGTAGAGTCACTGAATTTCCTGTCCTAGACTACCTTGACTAGATTGATTGATTTTCCTCTAAGTTGCTTCGTTTGGCGATCCCCTATAACAAAAGGTGGCACCTCTAATGAGAGATCTTCTCTGACTTGTCCTCTACCTCTAGCACATGAGAAGGATCAAGCATATACTTTCTCAACTAAGAGACGTGGAAAATCAAATGAAGGTTGGCTAATTGAGGAGGTAAAGCGATCTCATAAGTTATTGGTCTAATTCTTCTCAAGATTTGATATAGACTAATGAACTTAGGAGAATGTTTTCTCAAATGAATAACCCTTCCCACACTACTGGTTGGGTTACTCTCAAGAAAACATGTACTCCAACTACAAACTTCAAAGGTTTACTCCTTTAGTAAGCATAAGACTATTATCGACTCTACGAGGCCTTCATCCTCTCTTGTATCTTTTTCATCGTTTTCGTTGTTTGCTTCAACAACTTAGGCCCTACCAATATAGCCTCTCCATCCTAATATCAACATAAAGGGGTTTTGCACCTTCTGTCGTATAAAGCTTCATATGAATCCATCCTGATATGGTAATTGTTATTGTAGATAAACTCCACCAAAGGCATAACTTCATCCCATCCACCCAAATGATCTAATACAAATGTCCTCAACAGATCTTCAAGTGACTTAATTAATCTCTTTTATTGTCCATCTGTCTGAGGATGATAAGCTGAACTCATCCTCAGCCTGCTACCCAAAGAATGTTGTACCCTCTGCTAAAATCTAGAGGTAAAAATCAGTTTTTTGTCTAACACAATACTCGAAGGCAACCCATGCAGCCTTACTATCTCCTTAATATACAACTATGTCAGTTTGACCATGCATCCTCATATTAATTGCTAGAAAATGAATGCTCCTTGTTAAATGATTTACTATCACCCTGACAACATCATTACCCTTCACAAACTATGGCAAATAGGTAACAAAATTCATAGCTATGATATACCATTTTCACTATGGTATCTTCAACTGTTGCAACATCCCTTTTAGTCTTTGATGTTCCAATTTTGTCTTCTAACAAGTTAAACAAGAAGCTACAAATTAAGATACATCATGTTTGATACCTAAGCACCAGAAAGAATCCTTCAAATCTTAATACATCTTGGTCATATCGGGATGGATGTCAAGACGAGTATTTTGTCCTTCTTCAAGAATCAAACTCTTCAACTCAACATCATCCGGTACACAAACTCTGCATTTGAACCTCAAAACACCATCAGATCATAACACAAAATGATGGAATCTGTTTTGGGAACTAAATGGAGATCCACGAAGGGAGCGTCAACTTAAGCTAAGGTTAGGAGATTGAAAGAAGAAGAAGGAATTTCAAGCTTGTTCTTCTTTCCCTTATGCCTTAGAAGACATTAGATCTCTCATAAAGAGCCATGGTTAAAGAAGATGGAAGAAGAAGATGGAGCTTTAAGGATTATACTCTTGTGGAAAATCACAGTCTTCTTCTTTATTTTAAACACTTTTTGTAAATATGTAATATAGTCAAGGGCGTCACCATCTTATAGAATACTTCAATGAATCTCCAATGTTAACTAGCTAGACCCATAAAACTTTGTACCTCTGACACAAACTTAAGACACTCCCATTTAAACAGGGCCTCCAACTTGGCCAGATGCACAAATATTCTCTGAGCTTATATCATAAGTTTTAAAAAATGCACTTCCATCATAAAAAAACTCACACTTAGATAGTTTGGCATACAACTTCTTCTCTCTCAAAATGCCAAGCACTGCTTTAAGATGTTCAACATGCTCTTCATGAGTTTGGAGTAAAATAGTATGTCGTATATGAATACCACAACAAACTTATCTAGGAAAGACAAAAATATTAATTACAACAAAAAGCATAACTACATACTCATAATGTCCATATATGAACCTAAAGGATATCTTTTGCACATCTTCATTCTTGACCAAAATCTGATGGTGCCCCAATCTTAGATCAATCTTTGAAAACACCATTGCATTATGCAACTGATCTATCAAATTATTTATCCTCGATAGGGGAGTACTTGTTCTTGATAGTCAACTTATTCAACTATTTGTAATTCATGCATAACCTTGAGCTACGTCTTTCTTTTCTACTAACAACACTTGGGCTCCCCATGGTGACACATTGGGCTGGAAAAACTACTTTTCTAACAATTTTTCTATCTACTTCTTCAACTCTACCAACTCTGCTAGAGCCATACCATAAGGAGCTATTCCTGGCACAAAATCAATAGAAAATTTCATTTCTCTCTGAAAAGGCAACCTTGATACTTCCTCAGGAAAGATATCTCCAAACTCTTTTGCTATAAAGATATCCACACTTCTATCACCTTTCTCAACTTCCAAATGAGTTAAGATGATGAATCACTAGGACCCCTTCTTGATTTATTGCAACACTCGATGAGAACACAACACCACATACTCTACTAAGCTAGGGAACAACAACCTCTTTTCACTACAATCAATAAGAATGTGATTGACAGATAGCCAATCCCTTCCTAAGATAACATCCAAACCCTATAGAAGCAAGCATATAAGGTTGACCTTGACCCTACGGCCTTCTACTATCACTGGACATCTGACACACAATACTAACATCATAACTAAACTAGAGACTAGAGTAGATACCACAAGATCGTACTACAACTCTTACATTGGTAGACTCAACTTTTTAACACAAACTTCTAATAGAAAGGAGTGTGTCACTCCAAAGTCATATAACACGAATAAAAATTTACCAGCTATCTCATAACATCCAACTATAAAATTACCTGAACCGGTTGCCTCGACCCTGTCATGACATAAACTCTCCCTGAAGCTTGAGATCTATCACCTTTCCTCTTCTATTGAATTTGAAACATTGTTGCAGGTCTTGGTAGAGTGCTTTTATTAGAAGAACAATCTTTGAATGCCCCTTTTTCCCATAATTGAAACATCTCCTAACATTACCAACTGATGACACATATTCCTTATATTGGCCCTTCATACTAAAAGCATTGAACTTGGGATAGATTAAATTGTTCCTGAGAAGAAAACCCTTTAGTCTCTTAAGGTTAGGTCCTAGAATATGGTTTCTTCCTCTCCTTATGTATAAGTTTGGACCTAGATGATCCTCCCACCTTTTGTTGTTGTCTTTACTGACTTTCCATTTCTCCCTTTAAGTTCTCCATCACCATTGCCTTCTCTACTAAAGTAGGGAATTCTTTAATAGAGAGAGGAGCTATCATCAACTTGAGATCTCCCATTAAGTCATTTTTAAACTTTCTACATTGTCACTCTTCATCCATTCTCAAAACATGAAACCTTCCCAGATGATTAAACCGTTCAACATATTCAGATATAGTCATACCTCCTTATACCAACTGCAAAAACTCCACTTCCTTCGCATACTTCACACTATTTGGGAAGTACTCAACATAAAATTTCTTTTTAAATAGATTCCAAGTGATGTTCTCTCCACTTTCTTTCATCATCATCTTCATACTAACCCATTAGTCTATTGCTTCCCCAAATAGCATATACTCTTAATAGGTTAATCTGTTCTACAACTTAGTGCCTTTAAACTAAAATTGCTCAAGACTTATAGTGCAAGATGGTGCTCGGCGGTGCCCTGCCACCACTAAGCGACAAAGCATTAGCAAAATTTGATGCTCAGTGGTGAAAAAAGGACATTCAACAGTCTGGAGCAAAAATGTTTCTATACTTGCACAACCTAGCTTGCGCTTAGCGCCACACCAAAATCGCTTAGTGCTATACCAAATTTCAGCACAAATTAGATTTGTTTTTTAAGTGAAATGAAACTTGATCAACTGCTCAAATTGGTATTCCTTTTCCAGAGAAATGGTTCAACACAGTTTTTATACCTTAAATTCATACTAATTTATACAATTGCTCAGCTATTCAATTCTCTCAGTCATAAAATCACAAGCCAAAACTCAATTCAATTATTAAACCATACCATTTAATTCAAACATAACATCAACCAGATTCAACAACATACTATTATCAATCAGAATTATCCAACTCACGCACATTAAAGCAACTAGTTTCCTTTATGTGAAAGACCACCAATCAGCTCGATGACCCCTGTAACACTCTTAAACGCACAAATAGTTCAAACTGTCTTATGAATAATGCAAACACGATCAATACACACCATTAAAATCACTAATCAATAAAGATTAGCAAGAAGAATACAAACACTACATGCAAGCCAAAAAGGGTCACATGGAGCAGAAGAACCAACATAGCAAAACAAAGACAAAAAACTAATTTATCCTATTGAAGAAATTGATTCGTTTGTTTTTTATGAACTCATTGTTATGATAAATATTGGCCTCCGATTTTCAAAAAAGTGAACAAATTGTAAAATATCTTAGAGAGAAAGTTCTAGGAAAATGTTTATATTTTCAATATAATGAAACTTATTTATAAAAATTATATTTATAATTTAAAATTTTAATAGTAAAATAATCTGTTCTCATTATTTTAAATATTCTATAGTTCAAAATATAATTTTGTGAATACAAATAAGTTAATTTCACTTAGTAACCAAATACACCTTAAATATTTATTTCATTTTCATTTAATAGGAATTAAAAAGTGAACCAAAATTTACAAGAAATCGTACTTACTTTTTCATATGTATTTAATTTTTAATTTTAATTTAAATTTAACACACTTTTCTATTCTTTATATTTATTAAAAATATTTATTTGGTATCTATTTTGAATTTTATCTACGCATAAGAATGTTTTTTTATAAAAGAAAATATTAAAGAAAGAAAAGAAAAGAGGACAAGAAACGTTGAGAAAAAGCCAAAGGTTGAAGGTGGGAACAATCATCACTGAACGAAGTTTGTGTAGTTATCAGACGTGTGTGTGTGCGCGCGTTAGCGTTGTAATCACAATCAATCGATTGTTGTCGCAAATCCAAACGGCGTCGTCGTCGGCGGCGGAAGATGTCTTCGCAGCAACAGCAAATGCAGAACAGTGGCGGCGGCGGCGGCAGCATGGGCATCCCAGCGAGCGAGATTTTCTGGACTCTGGCCGATAAAGCCGACAAAAAGTTCTCCAAAATCAGGGACATTCCTTTTTACCAGCGCAGCAGGTTCAATTCGTGACTACACTCGTTCGTTTGCTAGTTTAAGTTCACCTAGAGATTGGTGTGTTTTGATCTAGGACTAGTTTTTGGGTGTTTTTTAGGTTTTAGGTCGAATGCTTTGCTTCTTGCTTTATTATTTATTTGTTTGTTCGTCATGGGGAGGTTTTCGGTTTTAAATTTTGCGGTTCTGTCACGATTCTTGAAATTGAGGGAAATTGCCGGCAAATGCTGCCGATGCAGTTAAAGGGGGCCTAGAAAATGTTAGTGTTGTGCCTGAAATTGTGGTTGCGTCTGTTTCTTGAGAACCTTTCACGGATAGAAGCAAGAGAAGGGAAGAATTGGGTTAAGTTAATGTGATGAGGAGGACTTATTTGATTATTTGCTTAAGAGATCAGCCTTGAATCTAAGGTATGTTGAGCAGTGGGGAGTAAATATTTCATTGTGATGTTGAGTTCGTTGGAAGTTGACCTTGATATTTGGTATGTTTTAATTTTGGGCTAATTGTTCGTTTTATTTTATTGTTTATTTATTCGTCACATGTAAGGTTTTATATTGTGATTGTGGTTTGGTTATGATTTTTAAATTGCCTACAAATGTTGCTGATGCAGTTAGAAAGGCCCCAAAAGCCTTGATCTTGCTGCCGAAGTTGTGGTTGTAAACGGTATTTTAAAACCGTGAGTTCTTATCACTGGGAAGTTGTGGGCAAATGTTGTCAATGTGGTTGCAATGGGTCCAAAATCCTTGAAGTTGTAGCCAAAATAACGGTTGCAGACTGTCTTTTAAAATCTCAATCTGATGGAAACAAGAGAGAGAATGGAAACAAATAGGTGTTATTTGATGTTTTGTTAAAGATGATGTTGGAAATTCTAGATTGACTAGAGATATGGTGAGTGGCAACCTTTGCAAGGTTTTGTAGGTTGAGTTAGGCTTGAACCCACTTTATAAGAGAGGTGAACCTGGGGGCTCAGATATGTTAGGATTTATTGCTTACACTGTCTTGGTAGTAAGGTTTTCACTGTGATGACGAGTGCATTGGTAGTGAACCTTGAGATTAATATGTTTTAATTTACAACACACTTTTGTAGGTGTGTTTTCAACTTTATGGGTGGATTGTTTCATTTTATTATTTGTTTATTTGTCACAAGTAAGGTTTTAAATTCTGGTTGTAGTTTCATTGTGATTCTTATAATTGTGTGAAATGGCCCGTAAATGTTGTTGATGCAGTTGCAGTTGACCAAACAACTTGGTGCTAAGGCTAAAATTGTGGTTGCAGACTATTTTTTAAAACCTCACATTGATGGCAAACAAGGGAAAGAGAGGGTGAATGGAAAAATTAATAGTTATTTGATGATTTGTTTGAGAGGTTAGCCTTGAACTATGAAGCCCAGATACGGATACAAGACACGGACATGGAGATATGGCTAAATTGAAAAAATATAGGATACAGGACACGTCGTGTATATACATATTAGTTTCAAACTTACAACTAACACATTGTCAACTAACACAAAAATGAATATAATCTCTCTATCTAATATCCAAAAAGCAAAAAGTAGTGATCATATAAGATTTGTTCCTTATTTTTATAATCATAATAGAAACTTATGTAATAAGTTTACAAGTTTTTGGGATTTTTAGAAAATCATTGAATTATTGGTTATTAGCATTGTGTTGGAGTCATGTCAAAATCATGTCAAAGACCAAAAGTTGTGTTTCAAATTGGACACTTTATCGATACGTGTGTTGTGTGAGTATCACATGAGTGTCGGTGTTTGATACGTGTTAGACACGGTAAACGCCATTTATGAGGTGTGTCCGAGCTTCATAGGCCTTGAAGCTAAGACAAACTAAGACATTTTAGGATTTTTTGGGCATGCTATGTTGGAGAGTAAAGATTTCATTCGGATGATGAGTTCATTGGGAGTTGACATTATCACTATAATGGTGTGGTTTGTGAATGTAATTGAAAGTAATGTGATTTTTGCTGCACTATGGAATGAAAACCAAGAATAGGTTTTGATGTTGAGTCCCTGGATTGAGGAATAAATATGAGCAGAACTTAGATATAGTTTCATGTGCACTTTTGGTGTTGTTCTTTGTTAGTATAGAGAGATAGAAACTGATGAAAAGAAAACTATTTATCCAGAGAATACATAGTAGCTCTGTTTATAGAGCAATGTACAAAGTGAGGAGATCTCTTATAGATCTAACTAAATAACAGACAAGTAACTAACAGAATGACAGTTGGATCACTAAACAGTAACAGAATGCAGTTCACTGATTATGTTAGAGATATGATTTGATTGCATTAAATAGGGAGATATGATAGATTTAATAGGGAAATATCTTACAAAATATTTTTCAATATTAGATATTGATTTTGTTCATTATTATCTCTTTTTCATTATAAATAAGAATACTCATGTTTGTACACAATACACAAAATTTAGTGTATTCCTTTTTGGTTCTCTTCTCAACATGGTGTTAGAGCAAGTACCAATGCAGTACTATCCTCCATCACTTGTTTTGTCACTAATCCTTTCAGCAAGAAGAAAAAATGTTTAATGAACTACGTAGAAGTTCTATCCAATTATTGTTCATGAGCTCATTTGGATGTGAGCCTTAAACTTATTATGTTTCCTGTACTGAAATTTTGAAAGCAATATTGAAATTTTGGTTGACATCCAAATGCTATATTATTGATGTGATTTGGACTCAGGTATGATTGTTGATACATTCATTTTTGACTGAATATGGTTGATTGATATTTGATACTTGTATACAGTTTTATAAGGAGTCCAGTGGACACACACTTATGGAAGAATTGGATTGGTTTTCTGTTTTGTTCTGTATACCTAACAGTTAGGCCTTACATTGGTCGTCAGAAATAATAATTTCATGATTTTGGTTAATCAATTGGAAATTAACAATGATATGGTTTACAATTAACTTTTTCCTAATTAACAATTTTGGCGCCCTTTAATTTCTGTTCAATGATTTTTGTTCCCCTATTCCTTTTTTTCATGATTTTATTTCCGATATTTTAGAAAACCAGCAATTTTGATATAATCCTTATTCTGCATTCAGTTTATTTTGATGCAATTGAATTCTAGACCTAGCATATGCATTTAAGATAATCATGACATTATTTAATTAACTAAAATGTATTAAGAAAAAGAAATAAGCCTATTTAAAGCTGAAGATTGCATCAAAATTGCAGATTTCTAGTATAAGGGGGCTAAAATCAGAAAAAAAAATATGGGGACTAAAATCATGAATCAGGAAGCAAAGGAGGATTAAAAAATTGCAATTTAGCCTCACTTTTTGTTTGTTCAAAGTGCACAAAATTTCTAATCATGTGGCTTTGCTGTAGGCGTGATACGTACTTTTACAAGGTCTTCAAGGTTTACACACAATTGTGGAAGTTTCAGCAGGAGAATCGGCAGAAGCTAGTTGAAGCTGGGCTTAGGAGATGGGAAATTGGTGAAATTGCATCTCGCATTGGGCAACTGTATTTTGGGCAGTACATGCAAACAAGTGATGCAAATTATCTGTCAGAGTCATATATATTCTATGAGGCCATATTGACTCGGGAGTATTTTAAGGAGGGAATGTTTCAGGATGTGAATATTGCAAACAAACAATTGAGGTTTCTTGCTAGATTCATAATGGTGTGTTTGGTTTTGAATCGGAGGGAAATGGTACAACAATTGGTTAATCAGCTTAAAGTATTAGTCGATGAATGCAAGAGAGCATTCCAGGTTTGTCCATGCTAATTTTCTCTTGTATAGTTCATTGAAAGATAATTTCATTTCCATTATATTTGAGACACTGTATTTAGCCAATCTGATTGTTTTTACAAATGATGTAAAGGTGTTGCATGTTCTGAATAGTTGGGTTCCATGCTGCATGGTAATGGTTGTCTAGTGCCTACTACTATGCAACCAATATATTCTTTGAAATATAGCCCTTGATATCTATTTTCATTTATATCATGGAGGTAGATCATTTACTGCATATTTTTTACAGTTTAACTAATGTACGTTGTACTAGACTGCTAATTGGAGTGTTCCATGCAAAACATGATGTTGTCCTGTACCCAGAATATGCTTTGATAGATTGACATTTGCAGATGTATTGGAAGTGACCTTCAAACAATTTGGTTACAGGAAAGTGACTTTAAAGAATGGAAGCTGGTGGTTCAAGAAATAGTCAGATTTTTAAAAGCTGACACTGCTTTTATGAATCTCAGGCCCTTAAGATATAGTCTAGTTTTGGACTCTCATCCTGATACCTTGCCACATGTTCCTGCAGCCATTACAAAGCGACATTTGAAACTACGAGATGCTGTATTAAGTAGCTTCCATGAAAATGAGGTAGGTATCCATGACTCTTTTTGGTTCATCTGTATAGAATAATAATTTGTTGAAAATGATAAAGTCATTAGGTAGTTTTCTACAGGTACTATAATATTCTGCAAAATTTTATGATTTTTCAATGTTGTTTTCAACTATCATTCCTCAACAGGTAAAGTATTCAGAGCTCACAGTGGACACTTTTAGGATGCTTCAATGTCTGGAGTGGGAACCTAGTGGCTTATTTTACCAGTCCAGTGGTTCAAAACTTAGCCAGAATGGGGCTACTGGGACTAGTCGCATCAGTTACATCCAAGACATTGCTGATCCTACTTTACCAGCAAATCCACGGAAAGCTGTATTATACCATCCTGCACTGACACATTTTATAGCCGTAAGTATGAATACAAGTCATTCTTTGCACAAGTTTCAAGGATTTGATATAAAAGATAGGGTAGAGAGTACTTCTTCTATGTATAAAATGGGCTTCCATCATTTAAAATTGGGTCCAAGCGAGCCATTGTGTCTAACATCTATCAAAGGAAGCAGGGTTCTATTTGGCTGCAGACCATTGTTCCTTGTTGATATAAGGCTATTGGAAACTCTCCATCGTATATATTACACTATAAACAAACTCCGTCTCCATTGAGAATTTGTTAGGTTTCTTGGTGACAAGAAACCAAAACTCTTTCAGATTAAGAAAAATACACACGAATATTACACCAACTTTGTAAGATGATGTTTTATTAGAAAAGCCAGTACAGAAACGTTCAACAACTTCCAGGAGAAATTCTCTTTTACACAGGACAGAACCTGTCTGAAACAAAATACCCAACTGCCCCCTCAGACATGTTTTCCCCCATTAAGAGATAACCCCACAGTAGGCGTTATAACCGCTTCCTAACTTCTAACATACCCCCCTGTTAACTGTCTAACCCCCTCTTAATTGACTCTTAACTTCTATTTCTCCCCTTTTTCCTAACATAAACCTTGACAAGTTGTATCAGAATTCCCAATTTTGCTTATTAAGTGGTTGGTAATAGCAAATCTTTCTATTCTCTCTGCATATTAGAAGTGCAATTCCCTTGAAGTGGTTTTGCAAACTTAGGTCACAGACAAATTATATGATTTAACTGGACCATGATTCTTCATTCTAAATTCTGGAGTCCGAAAATGCTGGTAATATTACTCATAAATTGCTTTTTTGTTGGACGAATAATCTAATACCTGTGAATTACACTTTCATTTGCATTAGAAGTTCTTCTTTGTCCTTCATATGGGCTTCCCAAGCCCTTGAAATTGAATAATTTATGAAGTCATCTCATAGCTACAATATCATAACAGCTAATTGACTTGCTAGGGTCGTTGGCTGGAATTATCCTGGGGGGACCAGGGTATCAGATCATCTGTTCTGGGTAAAAATGTGATAGATGTGCACATTTGTGCTTCTGTTATGATAGGAAGTTGAGAGTGTATGCAAGGAGGAGGAGAGGTTAGTTAACTGTTAGTTAACAGTTAGAGGGAGTTAGTTGCCTAACTGTGTTAACAGTTAGGAAGAGCGGGAATATACTTTTGTATAAATTGTTGAGATGGGGAGAGGAGAGGGACTTTTGGCAATTGAAGTGTATAAACAGACGGTTAGTCTTGTTGGGGGAGATTAGGCTCTCAGATTACTTCATTCTTGTATTCTTTCTTGGAGATCAATAAAGTCAGAGGTTATACAGAACTTGTGCTCTGTTGCGTGTGTTAGTTGGGTGAGAGATAAGGTTTCTTTATCAGAAACCTATCATGTTATCTGCAACTAATTTAATAAATGTTCACATTTAGCATTAAAGTGACCATTTCTTAGAATATTGTTTGTTTATTTATTTTTATTTCCAGATATAATTTGGAATTTCCTTTTAATGGTCAGGTTCTTGCCACAATATGTGAGGAGCTTCCTTCTGATGGTATTCTCCTTGTGTATTTGTCAGCTTCAGGTTAGACTCCGTAAACAATGAATATAAGAATGTAAATTTATAGGGTTATCACACTTCTTATGCGAACTAAATTCCTTTAGGTAAAGATGAACTCTGTCTTTTCAACATCAAATGCAGGATATTGTAGTTCTCCTCAAAATGAATCTGGTTGCATACACCTTGGTTCTCATGGAGAGAGAGGTATAACTTGTGTGTACTTCCATTCTTGTATTGCCTTACATGTATAACGTCAAGGAACAATAAAGAGTCATCCTTGCACCCATTTTACACAAATTCACCTCATGCAATTGAAGTTGGCTTCATTGTGTGTTCATAACATTCCCGTAATTCTAGAAGACACTAGGAGTGGGATATCATTAAAGTGAATGACGCTGAGTAAATTCTCTAACAAATAAAAAGTTAAAAGGGAAATGAAATGAAGTAAACACAGTGCAGAACATAAAGTGATAGAATCAGTAGGTTGTGCATTTATCACTCCTAATGATAGAACCATCTTTGGTGGAGACAATAGGTGAAGAATTTAAACAAAGAAATTGTTGATGTTAAAAATTCCACATTGATTAGGGATATGGTCTAATTATAATTTAAAACTGAGTTTAAACTTATCCTGTAAGTTGATTTTATAGGGTTGTTGGCTTAAATTCAGTTTTAAAGTTCAGTCTTTGGCAAGGGGTTGTTGTAGATCTTACATCAAATATGAATATGACTAATATAGTCCTTATAAAAAGGCTTAGACAATTTTCACCTTATAAGCCAATTTTTTGGATTGAGTTAGGTTTCTTAGTCCTATGGTTTGTTTTTGAAATTATGGGGTTTATGTAGAGATAAAGAGATAAAAAAAGAGAACGAAACACTTCTGTATTGAGAAATATATAGCAATTTGTTAATTTGTTACGTAAAATTTAGAGCTCTACCAACCTCTTTTTATACTAATCATAATCTTTCGTAAATAGGGAAGCAAATCATGATAAGGGAATATGGTAATTAATTGTAAGATAATAAGGAAATAGGGAAACTAATTGTAGCAAATAATTTTAAATATATGATAAATATTTTTATATTTTTTAGATTCTAACATGCCCCTTCAAATAATCTTTTAGATAATTGTTTTTACTACAAAAAGACCCTTTAAATAAAAGAAATCACACTACATAGCCGTGTTTCAAATAATGCTATGGCATAGCTGTTTTGGAAACTATTGCAATCACTACTTGCAGAGAACTAGCTGTCGGTTCTGTTGTTGCACTCATCGTGGGCATGGTGTCATGTTAAGTTTGTTGCCCCATGATGGAAATATATTTTTTTTAGGATTAGATATGTTTTTATTCTTTAAACTTGTTCGTAAAATTATAATTTGTCCTTATCCCAAATTTTGATATAGTTTGATCTTCAAACTTTAAAAGTAAATAGATATATTCTTTCTAACCCAATTGCGTGAAATTTTTTTGACGTGTAAAATGACATTTGAGACTGACATTTGAGCTGTTTACACTATTTAACAAGTACAAAAAAGTTAATGTCGTTAGGTTGGAAAGACTATATTCATTCATTTTTTAAGTTTGAGGATCAAAATGTATCAAAGTTTGGGACAGGAAAGAATTTCAATTTTGTGTCTAAATTTAGGGACTAAACATTTTTAACCATTTTTTTATTAATATTCAAGCCGTAGATTTGCCTATTTTAAAATAACCCAAAGGTCTTTCATGCGGGCCATACAATTTCTTGCAACTGAAACCTTGAGAGGACATTTGTGCCATCCAACCTTCTTCAAGTCTTCTCAATGACCTGCCACAACAACGGAGCTATGGCAATGACATTAAAGCTAAGGTTGCAACTTCGAGGTTGGTGGTACTCGGGTTCTCTCAAGGTTTCAATAGCAAGATTGGCAAGAGAGGCCTTTGGGTTGTTTTGAAATTGGCCAAACTAAAAGTCTAAATCCTTTTTTTATCAGAAAAATGATATTTCTGCATGAGTGCTGCTATCCCCCATGTGATAGGGACCACTGCAGTGGAAATGCAGAGGACACTATTCTCTTTAAATCGCAGATGGTGATCACTGCCATAATCACTATTTGCGTACACTCAGTATTGATACACAACAGTACATGTACAGGGTTGAAACCAAGTGGTCAGTGGTTGAATCCGTATGAATTGTATTCTTAATAACTAATATAAATTCTTACGTAAGGTAAAGAAAGCGTGTAAGTTGTCAATGTCACATGATGGGATGTGTTATTCTAACTGCATAAGCTTTTAGCATAATTGGTTTTTGACATGTTTTGTACAGATGCCTTCTATGGGTTCCTTTTTGAAACCATATGCATACAGTGGGAAATGTTTCAAGTATTCCTGAAAATCAGCTCCATTCATGAATAGCGTTAAGTCAAATTTTGCGGACATAGGTCCTAGCAAAGTGATTAAAAGACATTAATTATGATCATGGGTATACATCGAAAAAATTCCTGTAATATCTCAATGAGTCTAGCTCATAAATTTGCATAAAGATGATAATTTCAGTGTTCATATCACATGATTTTTTGTTGGAATTGCAGAATACTTTAACCCAATCCCTTTTCAGGATCAAACTGCGTATATCCTTCTGACTTTCTACCATTTACTAGAAGACCACTTCTTTTAGTCATTGATAATGACAATAGCAACGCATTTAAGGCAAGCCTCAGATACTTTATATATTTATATATTTTTTGTATCTAATACTTGTGTCTATAGTATTTATATATATGCTAACTTTATCTAATAATTAGGGGGAAGGTATAGGTTGTTCTTGTAATGGCGGTGGAGAATTCTGGTTAGAATCTATTAGGTTTCGAGTGAGAAAACAGATATAACAAACTGTTTTTATTGAACTGTATTATTCTAAATAGTATGTACAGTGTTTGTATTTATAGAAATACAAGAGAAAAGACAGCTGAACATAAGAATTGACTATTGACGGTGATTAACTAATACAATCATACTAACATACCCTAGCTGAACCCCTCAAACTCAAGGAGAAGACTTTTCAGAAGAAAAATTCTAAACATTGAGTTTGGAACGTAGAGAAATCAACCGAGAAGAAGATTGAGGCTTAGTCAAGACATCTTCCCACTGATTGTCACAGTACAAAACAGGAGAGCTAAAAGGAACTTGAAGTTCAGTGAGTAACTTAGAAATCCATGACAATTCAAAAGAAGTTTGAGCTAAACTTCTGTATTCGGCCTAGTGCTGGAGCGAGCAACAACCTATTGTTTACTTGACCACCATGATATTAAATTTGGACCCAGAAAGATAGCAGCACCAGATGTAGAACGTTGATCATCAATATCAGATGCCCAATCAGCATCACGGACGGCAAGCAGAGGGACTGAACTATTAAAGAATGCTGGCTGAAAATGCAGACCATGAACAAAGTGCCCTTTAAGCAGCGTAAAATTGCGTTTAACAGCATTCCAGTGAGAATCAAGAGGTCGTGCCATAAACAGACAGACTTTATTTGCAGCAAAACTGATTTCAGGCCGTGTAAGAGTAGCATACTGTAACACCTCCACCACAGATCAATATAAAGTAGGGATCTGCAAA
The DNA here is from genome assembly GCF_029865625.1 of Vigna umbellata. Classification (NCBI taxonomy): domain Eukaryota; kingdom Viridiplantae; phylum Streptophyta; class Magnoliopsida; order Fabales; family Fabaceae; genus Vigna; species Vigna umbellata. Next base: position 16,203,340 of record NC_142173.1, on the reverse strand, counting down.
GATATCTGCTTCATGTTTGGAAAACTTGCAGTTAGAGACCTTGTGAGTAGAGAGATAGAGTGAGCTTCTGCCAAATAAGTTTTATGAAGCAAGTCACCAATGTACTTGGTCTGGGTCATGACAATGGAGTGATCAGATAAATGCTTGATTTCTAGACCAAGAAAGTAGTCTAGTTGATCAAGCTGTTTTAAAGAAAATGTGGCTTGAAGTTTGGATGTGACATGCCGAATGAGAAAAACAGAATTTCCAGTGATGATGATATCATCAACATAAACAAGACGATAATGCACATCAGAAGCTTTCTTGTAGATGAACAAGGAGGTATCACAAATACTGTTGACAAACCCAAACTGATGAAGAGTATGCTGTAAGCAATTGAACCACTGTCTCCCTTTGTATTTATTAATGGAGCCATCAGCATTTTCCTTGACCTGAAAAACCCATTTACAACCAACAACCTTCCTGTTAACAGGTAAAGAAACTAAGTCCCAGGTTTTCTGGTGCATTAAAGCATCATATTTAAGCTGCATAGCAGCCCTCCAATCTGTATCCTTAAAGGCCTGTTTAACAGATATAGGCTCAGAATGAGTTAACACACAAAGAAGGATGAACTCTGTTTAAATATGCCTGATTTGGATCGAGTTTGCATAGGATGAGAATTAAGAGGTAGGAGGATCCTGAGACTGTGAAGAGGAAGAAACACCAGCATCAGAGACAACAGGAGACATGTCTGATGTGGAAGGAGAGTGAGACTGAGAGACAGCAGGAACAGAAGATGCAGGAAGTGGTGGTGGTTGGTGGGGTGAAGAAAGAATAGGATTTAAATTATAGTGAGCAACATCAGGAATGGGATTATATGATGTGGAAAACAGATCAGAATAAGGAAATCTGGACTCGTCAAACAAAACATCTTTGGAGATAAATATACGGCCATTGGAAGAGAGACATTTATAGCCCTTATGCAACTGAGAATATCCTAATAAAAGACACTCTTCAGACTTAAAATCCAGTATAGACTGTGATATGGCCGTAATAGAGGAAAACGAGAACTGCCAAAGGTTTTTAGAAAATGAAAATCAGGATTTTTACGAAACAAAACAGAATATGGAATGGCAAAATTCAAAAAAGACGTGGGAAATCTATTGATTAGATAAACAACAGTAACAAAAGCATAATCCCAAAACTGTAAAGGAAGAGAGGCATGATGTAATAATGTTAGTCCTAATTCAACAATGTGTCTATGCTTACGTTCAACAATGCCATTTTGATGAGTGTGAGGGAAAAGTTCAACAAAAGTCTTAATTTTGGTGTTTAACTGCAGCTCAACCATTTTCTTAGAAGTTTGAAAGACAGACAAAGTATCAAATTTATTTTTGAGGGGAGAAATCGACATATACCTAGAAAAGGCATTAACAAAAGAAACATAGTATTTATAGCCTGCATAAGACGAAATATGAGCAGGGCCCGACAAATCTGTAAAAATAAGTTATAAAGGGGAATGAAGAACAAAGCTAGAATCATGAATGCGAACACTGAAATAAATGGCGAGAAACAGGACGAAAGCAAAAATCACATTTGCAAACAAGAATGAAGCCAAAAAACGTGAACACAATCTTGGAACGAAGAAGACTGTCAAGAAGCACACAGCAACGGAAGCAGGATCATCGAGGAAAAAAGCTCTAGATACCATATTAGAGTTTGAAGTGAGAAAACAAAGAAGAAAACAGATATAACAAACTGTTTCAATTGAACTGTATTATTCTCAATATTCTGTACAGTGTTTGTATTTATAGAAATACAAGAGAAAAGACAGCTGTACATAAGAATTGACTATTTACCATGATTAACTAATAGAATCATACTAACATAAACTAGCAGGTTAGAGCTACCCTGCCTTTGGTACCCATGTTAGAGTTGATTGGTAATTTAGAAAAAAGTTTTTGTATTCTGGAAAAATGAATTCTCAGTTACAAACTATGAATGATCAGCTATTTATATAGTTGCAAGCTAAGCATCTAGAACCCCTGTCGGTAACTAACTCAGTTAGTTACAGGTACAGCTTACAACTAACTAATGGAAAACAACAGTTTACTCCCGTATTACAAAATATTCATTAGTTTTAGGAATTGTGTAATGAAAATATATTCATTAGTCTGGAAGAGGTCATTGCTACAATTTTCCTTTTTCGCGTGCTGTTATTAGATTTCTCAGACATTTTAAAAGTAATTTATCAAAATATGCAGGTGATAGCAGACGCAGAAAAGGGAGAGCCAGTTGCAATGCTCCTTTCACCAAGCTGTTCTCCTGCTGTGTCTGACTGCTCACATCATTCAAATGGGAGCCTATTCACCATGTTTCTTACAGCTCCGCTGCAAGCTTTCTGTCTTCTGATTGGACTTTCAGATACTGATATTGATTTGGTCTGTAATCAGTGCGCTCTTCCTTCATGCTAGCAAAAGTTCCATTTTTATGAAAAAAATATTTTTTTCATTCGCTGGAAAAGGAAAGTTAATATGCTCAGCAACTTAAATTTGACTATAGGACACATTCAACAAAGCTGAAGCAATACTCACATCTTCACTAAATACCTGGGGGCTAGCATTGGCAACATCAAACACACTTAATCCTGTTTGGGGGCAGATTTTAGGTGATCCCTTTATTAGGAGGCTTATTTTGAGGTAAAAATTGTCTTCATTCCTGCTCGTATTATTATCTTTCATATAGTTCTCTCGCTTCTCTGTTCCAAACTGTACAGCCATGCCATCTGTGGCACATTGTGACTTTTATTTTCTTGTGTTTCTGTTGGTATTTGTTAATTCTTTTTATTTTGTTGATAATTTATCGCTATTTTGAAGATTGTAGAGGCCATTGTTGTTAAACAATGTTGTTAAACACATTCAGTACACCATGATCACCACCATCATCATCATCATCAAACACTTGTTTGCGCAGTGTACACAAATTCTGTTGTTTGTGCAGGAATACCCTATAAACTGTCTCAACTAACTAAAATTATTAGATCTTAACTGACACCGAAAGTTTCTGTTGTAAATCTCTTGAGCGTTGACTTACTTTTACATGAATGACAGGCTATTAAATAATTTTATTCACATGAATTTTGTTTTTAACTTTGCCACTCTATGTTCTTATGTCAAGTTTGCTTCACACTTTGTTCAGATTCATGTTTTGTCAGGAAGTGTTGACCCTATATGCACCAGTTTACAAAGAGAACAAATTCCTTCCGACATGTGTCCCTGCTCTTCCGATGCCTGCCATGCCTCCAACTTACTCGTATGAGAGTGTAATTCTGAATTTAGCCAGCATGTTTGGTGCAACTAAGTATTTCATCTTCTCAGAGGATGTTGTTTGTCCTGAAAATTTAGAAGTCGACATGAATCAGTTGACTCTATGAAGATAATTAAAAGCATCATCTCGGAGGCATTAAAATGTATACAGAATGTTTGTATAGCAACTAAAAACATGAATTCTGTCAATGTTTTTATTTTTCTGGTAGGTTTCCTAGAATTTAAGTTGTTCAGCCTTTGGTGTGAACATGGCTTTTATTAATAAACTTTTTTTTTTATCTTAGGTTGTGCGAATGTCTAATGTGGATTGAAGCTCGACATGGCAAGTTGCATAGTCCTGAAGAATGGAATTGAACAAAAGAAGAAAGTTTGATATAGGGATCGGTATTGTTGCGAAGAAACCTTGTATTTGTTTTTGTCACTACAACCAATGTCATGATGCTTTGATGTTTTTTCTACTAAAATGATTCGTTAATGTTTTTGGCAATGAATAGAGAATGTTTGCGTTGGTATCACGGCTTTTCCTCTGCATCTTGATAAAAAAGAAGAATGCATTGCTATGAAACAGCTATAGAGCCTTTGAGAATGCACCATAAAATTTTGTAGTTAAAATTAAATTCGGATTAGTTATTCGTTTCTAATTATTGAATAAGAGTGCTTTCAATGAACATAAACAAATATTCCAAAACTACTTTAATTATTTTACAGTAAATTTGGCAATAACTGAAAATGCATATCCATGACTACATTTAGTTGATTAAAGTTATGATTTATGAGGCTTGGGTGTCTTGCAAATTTCTAAAAATTAAATATAGGATTTAGTTGATTTTTTGATAGAATTAAGTTTTTAAATAGATTGAATAAGAAAGAAAAAAAAGTAAAAGTAAAGTGTAAACTATATTAATATGTATCTCTAATAGTGAGTAGACTAGTTGATATTAGATTATTATTAATATTGCATATGCATCTTGTTAGTGACTAAGTTCTTTAAATAAATCATGTCGGATAAGAGATCATGACTTTTCATTTATTTTCAGTAAAGCAACAATGCATTTATATCTATAATGATTATTAACAATGAAATCAACAACATCACCGATGCTTTTATACATATAATGACCATTAACAATGATTATGTGACGATTGATTTATGAATTTTAATTAAATTGTGAAATTTGGTATGTTGGGTGCTTGAAGAGGATGGTATGTTGAATTGAGAACTGGTGTATGTTGGGGTGTCTAGTTTGCTACATATAAAATTTGTTTATTGATGAATTGAGAAATGTAGATTTAGTGAATTTGAGCTAATATGTTTTTAAGAACTTGGGTATGAAATAAAGTAATAGAAGGATGAGTTTTGGGCATAAAAATGGGATTTTTAACAAGATTATAAGATCATGATTTAAGGGAAATTCTACAGTTTTGGAAACTATCTTGGGATCATTTAGGGCTTAGTTGATCTCTTAATGTACAAAAAATCTAGTAGATCGTTTGGGTAAGAAATCGTCTAATAAGATATTGTTTGGGTAAGAGTAGTCTGATAAATCATTTGGGTAAGAGTCGTATGGTAAGAGATCGTCTGGCAAGGAGTCGTCTGGTAGGAGATCTTCTGGTAAGGGATCATCTGGTAAGAGATCGTCTAAGTAAGAGTAGTCTGGTGAGGAGTTGTCTGGCAGAAACTAAGTTGTGGGGAATCTCAAATTTGGGGTTCTGGACATCTGTTTTGGACGTTCTTTAGGTCGTTTTAGGGGTTTTGGTGAGGGTTTCTAGGTTGTTTTCTGTGTCTAGTGTGAGTATCAAGTTACCCTGAAGAAAATTGTATTATTGTGTGGTTATTATTTCCAGATTTTTATTAATGATTTTATACTTGGAATACCACAAGTATGTGATGATAGCGATGATGATGGTTATGAGGTGATTAATGAAGATGTGTATACGTTTATTTATGCTTTGTGAACCTGTTATGATTGATGAATATGATGATGATAAGTGTTTGATAGTGAGACTTTGGAGAGATGGGTAATTTAAGAGGAATCTCAAGGAGAGATTCTATGTTAATGAGAGTTGTGGTGAATGTTTGATAGTGAGACTTTGGAAAGAATGTATCTTGATATTCTACCAACCATTCAGCTCATGTAAAGTGAATGACAGAGAAAATGGTAGGAGGTCTTTACCTAGCCCTTTGTGTCATGTAAGGAAAGACTAACCTCATGGGGAAGTAGGTCATGTGATCCTTGTTTATGAATCTACAGAGTATAAATACTACCATGGGTGAAAACCTTCAGCGAAATCTGTCGAATTCAGATCAATGAGGTGAAGATGTTGAGCTATGATATGATCAAGTGTGTGATAGGTTGTGAATGTTGAGATATGATTTCTTATATTAAATTGTAATATGTTGATTTTTCGTATACTAGTTTACCCTTACATTTGTGTTGTCTGTCTCTTTTTGCTATAATCTCTTTGGCAATGATCATCATTTGGTGTGAGCAAAAGATGTTCTAAATGTTGGAGTTTAGCATATAAATATGTATATACATGCATATATATATATATATATATATATATATATATATATATATATATATATATATATATATAAATACGGAGACTTTTTGTATAACAATTTATCTCTTTGAGATATCTCTGTTTAGAAAGTTAAAAAAAATGTGATTTATTGATATAACTATTAGTTGGATAAGATAAACTACATTTTTTTTTTCTATGTTATGTTTTATCAAATCTATAATATTTCTTTTAGTAAATTTTATCGGGATGTTACATTCTTCCTCTTTAACATTCTCGTTGCCTTCTTCTTTCTTTATAGTGACAGTGATGGTAGAAATGAAGGCAGTAATGAACTCGGGGTGGAGGATATTTAAGTCTTTTTCCTATTATTATAGGTTCAGTTAGTAATTGTGTGGGTGCAGGAAATAATAAACCTGGGGTAATAGTATGATCAATCACTTATTTTATTAATTATTTGCTAAAACGCAAGAAATATTCATCTAAACTAACACAAGGTGTTTTAACTTTTGCACTGTAGTAGTTGGGAATACCTATCGATGGATTTGGCTATTATGTTTTTAAGTTGTAATCTTAGTTTCTTATTAACACGTACTCTTATTCTATAGGACATGTACTATTGTTATTCAAATTAAATCTCAAAAGCAAACACATGATTTCTTTTACAATAGATATATTTTCCATTATAAAATATTTAATAACTTTACAATTAAAAATCGCAAAAATAGACCTAAACCAAACTGTAAAATTAAATTAAATCAAGCCTATCCAAGTTTAACTTTAACATAGGTGAAGGATATTTTTTTTTTGTTTCTTTTAACCTAACATGGGAGGGTATATTTAACAGTTATTAGATCACTGATTTTAAAATAAATGAATGATATTTTTCTGTTTATCTTATTTTATTTTATTTGGTCTCTTTCTGAATTTGCCCCAGTTGTATCTCCTTCCTAATCCCATCACAACCTATATACCTACTACCTCTGAACATCACAAAGCACCACAAAATCCACCATGAAACTACAACTAGCAACAAAACCACTGTGAGCTCCTCATCATTACTCAAATAGTTAAAAAAAATACATTATTCCAAAATATCCATGTTTCCAAATCAATATATTAGAAAATACATCTAGTCACATTGAAACAAACGTTTATATATAAAAAATGAAACTCATTATTAAGCCTGAACAAGACCCCTCGGAAAAATTACAAAAAAAAAAACATTTCTGTACTCAAATTTGCATGAAACAGTAGTGTAAAAAACCATGGTTTTATTTGATAGACCTTGATAGTGAAATCTCAGTTAGACAGAAGCAGCAGTCTCTTTGACAGGTTGATCCTTGGGCAATGTCTCCCAGTTGATTTGCCTAAGCATTTTGAATCTTTCATCCAATGTCACAAAGCCAGTTTCAGGAGCCACTACATCACTAATTCCAGCTTTATAGAGCAATACAACACTTGCCCCTATGTCAGGTCCATGAAGTTTTCCAGTCAACAGAACTCTAAGAGGCATGAAAAGTGATTTTCCCTTGAACATGAAAGTGGAGATGTTTAGTTTGATGAACAAACTCTTTAACACAAAAGAACAACAGGCTTTAAACACATTTGACCAAAATTAGGGGCTGAAAGAACACATTTTTTCCAAAATACTTTATCAATAGAATGCAAGTGGTGTTTAAGACTGTTCAGCTCACCTTCCGCTTAAGCGATTTACCAAAGCCTTTCACCCACTTTTGCCAGCCGGCATGGCCGTCTTCAAGTGCTGCCACCATATCACCACTATCATAGGCTGCCAATAGGCTATCGGCAAACTCAGAAAGATTATCTTGCAAGAGAGGTTCTGCTTCATCGCTGCCACCAACATGTAGAGTTGTAACTACTAATAGTGCAAATACCACTGCCATTATAAATAAACACTTATCTACAAATACAATACACAATATTATAGCCAGCTACAAGTTGTGACCCTCAGACTTGCAAAGCTAAATCCACAATAGCATGCACATCTTAACCTTGTTCATTTTATATGGCCAATTGAAAAATTCCATCTTAGAAGAATGAGTAATCACCTCTGTAAAGTAGAATGCAAAGGATAAGAAAGCAAGTTAGTAAGGGCCTTGTCTGCATCATTTATCAAGTCAATCCCATCCTTAAGTAGTTGAACAGTTTCCTGTTAGTCAATCGTGTGTTATCACTATTGAGTCCATTGTTGCAAGATGGGTCAAAACCATATTAAAAAAAAAAATCACCATGCTTCAGAAAATGAAGCTAAGTAGATTGTATTTATGAGGAGTCTGAATCAAGAATGCATGCAATTAGATCTCACATCAATAAAAGGTCCAGCTGATACTGTGACTATGCCAGATGTCTTCCAGTACTCTCCAATAAGTTTGGTCAACTCCTCCAATGGACGTCCTCTTAAATGTTGACCATTCATCCACCTAAATTGAAGGCATAAAGTATATTACAGGGACATTAATTGTAATAGTTGTTTACTTTCATCAACAATGCCTCAGAACAGCCACTTATAGAACCTTATATTACAATTTGACTAAATAAACTCATTGTACATATAATCATAAATGCAACATTTACTCTGCAAGAGAAATGAGAACTTGTATTTTCTGTTGGATTTTTGAAGTTGTACTTTCAAAATACACTGATTTTGATACATAAAAAAGTTTTTAATATATTTCATAATATCAAAATGAGTGCATTTTGAAGGTACAGCACCAAAATCACAGCAAAGAACCTGGACTTGAGAAATGCCAGTTAAGTAGTAACAATAAAAGTGTGTTGAAGAAAGTATGCTTTTGAATATGCTGCTAGCACTCCCCATCCTAGACTTGATGAAAGAAAAACAATAATTTCCCATTCAGGACAAAACCTGCCTGTATTTAGTAATTGTAAGAAATTTAACCCATTTGAGCTCAAAATGCAGGATATAAGCTAGCTGTGGAAATAATACACCGATTATGCTTACAAAGTAGGCAAAAAGCAAGAAATTACCTTAACTTCGTTGAGTCAAAGATAGCACCACTTTTATTAACACGTTCAATAGTGAATTTTTCAACTG
>NC_142173.1:16153588-16194330 GCF_029865625.1 Vigna umbellata | reverse complement strand
AGTGGAGGAAGTGGACGAGTAGATGAAGGGACGAACTTGACGAAGTTTACGAAGTGGAGGATGTGGAGGAAGTGGACGAAATAGAGGAAGTGGACGATGTGCACGAACTTGGCGAAGTGGACGAAGTGGATGAAGTGGAGGAAGTGGATGAAGTTGACGAAGGGACGAGTGGACAAAGTGGACGAAGTGGGCGATGTGGAGGAAGTGGAGGAAGTTGACGAAGTTGATCAAGTGGACGAAGTAGACGAAGTGGACAGAGTGGAGGAAGGGGAGGAAGTGGAGGAAGTGTAGGAAGTGGAGGAAGTGGACGAACTTGACGAAGTGGACGAAATGGACGAAGTGGACGAAGTTGACGAAGTGGACGAAGTGGACGAAGACGAAGTGGACGATTTTGACAAAGAGGAAGAAGTTCAGGAAGTGAATGAAGTGGAGGAAGTGCAAGAAGTGGATGATGTTGAAGAAGTGGAGGAAGTGGTCGAAGTTGACGAAGTGGACGAAGTGGAAGAAGTTGATGAAGTGGAGGAAGTGGAGGAAGTGGACGAAGTGGATGAAGGGGACGAACTTGACGAAGTTTACGAAGTGGAGGGAGTGGACGAAGTGGACGAAGTGCACGAAGTGGACGAAATAGAGGAAGTGGACGAACTGCACGAACTTCACGAAGTGGAGGAAGTGGAGGAAGTGGATGAAGTTGACGAAGTGGACGAAGTGGACAAAGTGGACGAAGTGGAGGAAGTGGACGAACTTGACGAAGTGGACGAAATGGACGAAGTGCACGAAGTTGACGAAGTTGTCGAAGTGGACGAAGTTGTCGAAGTGGAGGAAGTTGACGAAGTGGACGAAGTGGAGGAAGTGAATGAATTGGAGGAAGTGGAGGAAATGGACGATATTGAGGAAGTAGTAGAAGTGGACGAAAGGGAGGAAGTGGAGGAAGAGAACGAACTGGAGGAAGTGGACGAATTTGACGAAGTGGAGGAAGTGGACGAAGTGGAGGAAGTGGACAATGTGGACGAAGTGTAAGAACTGAACGAAGTGGACGACGGGGACGAACTTGACGAAGTTGACGAAGTGGAGGAAGTGGAGGAAGTGGACGAAGTGGAGGAAATAGAGGAAGTGGACGAACTTGACGAAGTGGACGAAGTGGAGGAAGTGGAGGAAGTGGACGAACTGGACGAAGTGGACGAAGAGGACGAAGTGGACGAAGTGAACGAAGTTGACGACGTGGACAAAGTTGACGAAGTGGAGGAAGTGGAAGAACTGGACGAAGTGGAGGAAGTGGAGGAAGTGGAGGAAGTGGAAGAGGTGGAAGAAGTGGAGGAACTGGACAAAGTTGACGAAGTGGACGAAATGGACGAAGTGGACGAAGTTGACGAAGTGGACGAAGTGGACAAAGTGGAGGAAGTGAATGAAGTAGAGGAAGTGGACGAAACAGATGATGTTGAGGAAGTGGACGAAATGGAGGAAGTAGAGGAAGTGGAAGAACTGGAGGAAGTGGACGAAGTGGAGAATGTGGACGAAGTAGAGGAAGTGGAAGAAGTGTAGGAAGTGAATGAAGTGGAGGAAGTGGACGATGTTGAGGAAGTGGAGGACGAAGTGGAGCAAGTGGAGAAAGTGGTGGAAGTGAAGGAACTGGACGAAGTGGACAAAGTGGGGAAGTAGAGGGTGTGGAGGAGGAAGTGGAGGAAGTGGTGGAAGTAGAGGAAGTGGACGAACTTGACGAAGTGGAGGAAGTGGAGAATGTAGACGAAGTGGAGGAAGTGGAAGAACTCGACGAAGAGGAGGAAGTGGACGAAGTTGACGAAGTGGACGAAGTGGAGAAAGTGGAGGAAGTGGAGGAAGTGCAGGAAGTGGAGGAAGTTGATGAAGTTGACGAAGTGGACGAAGTGGAGGAGGTGGAGGAAGTGGAGGAAGTGGACGAACTTCACGAAGTGGACGAAATCGACGAATTTGACGAAGTGGACGAAGTGGACGAAGTTGACGAACTGGAAGAAGTGTAGGAAGTGAATGAAGTGGAGGAAGTGGAGGAAGTGGACGACGTTGAGGAAGTGGAGGAAGTGGACGAGGTTGACGAAGTGGACGAAGTGGAAGAACTTGACGAAGTGGAGTAAGTGAAGCAAGTGGACGAAGTGGACGAAGGGGACGAAGTGAAGCAAGTGGACGAAGTGGACGAACTTGACGAAGCTGACAAAGTCGACGAACTTCACGAAGTGGCCGAAGTAAACCAAGTTGACGAAGTGGACGAACTGGACGAAGTTGACGAAGTGGAGGAAGTGGAGGAAGTGGACGAAATGGAGGAATGGACGAAGTTGGCGACATGGACAAAGTGAACGAAGTGAACGAAGTTGACGAAGTGGACGAGGTGGACGAAGTGGACGAGGTGGACGAAGTGGGGGAAGTGGACGAAGTGGGGGAAGTGGACGAATTGGAAGACGTGGACGAAGTGGAGGAAGTGGACGAAATGGACGAAGTGGAGGAAGTGGACGAAGTTGCGAAATGGACGAAGTCGACAAAGTGGAGGAAGTTGAGGAAGTGGACGAAATGGACGAAGTGGACGAAGTGGACAAAGTTGACGAAGTGGAAGAAGTGGATGAAGTGAATGAAGTGGAGGAAGTAGAGGAAATGGATGATGTTGAGGAAGTGGGGAAATGGAGGAAGTGGAGGAAGTGGACGAACTTAACGAAGTGGAGGAAGTGAACGAACTGGACGAAGTGGACGAAATGGACGAAATGGACTAAGTGGACGAATTGGACAAAGTGGAGGAAGTGGAGGAAGTGGACGAACCTGAAGATGTGGACGAAATGGACGAAGTGGACGAAGTTGACGAAGTTGACGAAGTTGACGAAGTTGACGAAGCGGAGGAAGTGGACAAAGTTGACGAAGTGGAAGAAGTGGATGAAGTAAATGAAGTGGAGGAAGTAGAGGAAATGGACGATGTTGAGGAAGTGGACGAACTTGACGAAGTGGAAGAAGTGGAGGAAGTGGACGAACTTGACGAAGTGGACGAAATGTACGAAGTGGATGAAGTGGACGAATTGGAAGAAGTTGACGAAGTGGAGGAAGTGGAGGAACTGGAGGAAGTGGACGAAGAGGACGAAATAGAGGAAGTGAAGGAAGTGGAGGAAGTGGAGGAAGCGGAGGAGGTGGAGGAAGTAGAGGAACTGGACGAAGTGGACGAACATGACGAAGTGGACGAAGTGGAGGAAGTGGAGGAAGTGCAGGAAGTGGAGGAAGTGGAAGAAGTGTACGAAGTGGAGGAAGTGGAGGAAGTGGAGGAAGTAGACGAAGTTGACGAAGTGGACGAATTGGAGGTAGTGGACGAAGAGGAAAAAGTGGACAAAGTGAAGGAAGTTGATGAAGTGGCGGAAGTGGAGGAAGTGGACGATGTGGACGAAATTCACGAACTTGACGAAGTTGACGAAGTGGACGAAATGGACAAAGTGGAGGAAGTGGACGAAGTTGACGAAGTGGACGAAATGGAGGAAGTGGACGAAGTTGACGAAGTGGACGAAGTGGTTGAAGTGGAGGATGTGGAGGAAATGGACGATGTTGAGGAAGTGGAGGAAGTGGACGAAATGGTGGAAGTAGAGGAAGTGGAGAAAGTTGATGAAGTGGAGGAAGTGGACGAAGTGGACGAACTTGACGAAGTGGACGAAATGGTCGAAGTGGACGAAGTTGACGAGGTGGAGGAAATGGAGAATGTGGACAAAGTGGAGCAAGTTCAAGAACTGGACGAAGTGGAGGAAGTGGATGAAGTTGACGAAGTGGCCGAAGTTGACGAAGTTGACGAAGTGATGGAAGTAGAGGAAGTGGAGGAAGTGGAGGAAGTGGAGGAAGTTGGCTACGTGCACGAAGTGGAGGAAGTGGACGAAGTCGACGAAGTTGAGGAAGTGGAGGAAGTGGACGTACCTGACGAAGTGGACGAAATGGACGAAGTTGACAAAGTTGACGAAGTTGACGAATTGGACGAAGTGGACAATGTGGAGGAAGTGCACAAAGTTGACGAAATGGAACAAGTGGATGAAGTGGAGGAAGTAGAGGAAATGGACGATGTTGAGGAAGTGGAGGAAATGGACCAAATGGAGGAAGTGGAGGAAGAGGAGGAAGTGGAAGAAGTGTACGAAGTGGACAAAGTGGACGAAGTGAAGGAAGTGGAGGAAGTGGACAAAGTGGAGGGAGTGGAGGAAATGGAGGAAGTGGACGAACTTGACGAAGTGGACGAATTGGACGAAGTGGACGAAGTTGAAAAAGTTGACAAAGTGGACGGAGTGGAGGCAGTGGAGGAAGTGGACAAAGTTGACGAAGTGGAGGAAGTGAATGAAGTGGAGGAAGTGGAGGAAATGGACGATGTTGAGGAAGTGGAGGAAGTGGACGAAACGTAGGAAGTGTGGAAAGTGGAGGAAGTGGAGGAAGTGGAGGAAGTGGACGAACTTGACGAAGTGGAGGAAGTGCAAGAAGTGGACGAACTTGATGAAGTGGACGAAATGGACGAAGTGGACGAAGTGGACGAAGTTGAGAATGTGGATGAAGTGGAGGAAGTGGAAGAACTGGAGGAAGTGGAACAAGTGGACGAAGTTGATGAAGTGAAGGAAGTGGAGGAAGTGGATGATGTTGAGGAAGTGGACGAAGTTGACGAAGTGGACGAAGTGGAAGAAGTGGACGAAGTGGAGGGAGTGGATGAAGGGCACGAACTTGACGAAGTGGATGAAGGGACGAACTTGACGAAGCTGACGAAATTGACGAATTCGACTAAGTAGAAGAAGAAGATGGAGAACTGGACGAACAGGACGACGTGGAAGAAGTGGAGGAAGTGGACGAAGTGGAGGTAGTGGACGAAGTGGAGGTAGTGGACGAAGTAAACGAAGTTGACGAAGTTGACGAGGTGGACGAAGTGGACAAAGTGGACGAAGAGGAGGAAATGGACGAAGTGGACGAAGTGGACGAATTGGATGAAGTGGACGAAGTGGAAGAAGTTGACGAAGTGGAGGAGGTGGAGGAGGTGGAGGAATTGGAGGAAGCGGACGAAATGGATGAAGTGAAGGAAGTGAAGGAAGTGGAGGAAGTGGAGGAAGTGGAGGAAGTGGAGGAAGTGGAGGAAGTGGAGGAAGAAGAGGAAGTGGAGGAAGTGGAGGAAGTGGACAAACTTCACGAAGTGGACGAAATGGATGAAGTTGAACAAGTGGACGAAGTTGACGAAGTGGAGGAAGTGGACGAAGTGGAGGAAGTGGACGAACTTGACGAAGTGGACGAATTGGACGAAGTGGACAAAGTTGACAAAGTGGACGGAGTGGAGGCAGTGGAGGAAGTGGACAAAGTTGACGAAGTGGAGGAAGTGAATGAAGTGGAGGAAGTGGAGGAAATGGACGATGTTGAGGAAGTGGAGGAAGTGGACGAAACGTAGGAAGTGTGGAAAGTGGAGGAAGTGGAGGAAGTGGAGGAAGTGGAGGAAGTGGACGAACTTGACGAAGTGGAGGAAGTGCAAGAAGTGGACGAACTTGATGAAGTGGACGAAATGGACGAAGTGGACGAAGTTGAGAATGTGGATGAAGTGGAGGAAGTGGAAGAACTGGAGGAAGTGGAACAAGTGGACGAAGTTGATGAAGTGAAGGAAGTGGAGGAAGTGGAGGAAGTGGATGATGTTGAGGAAGTGGACGAAGTTGACGAAGTGGACGAAGTGGAAGAAGTGGACGAAGTGGAGGGAGTGGATGAAGGGCACGAACTTGACGAAGTGGATGAAGGGACGAACTTGACGAAGCTGACGAAGTTGACGAATTCGACTAAGTAGAAGAAGAAGATGGAGAACTGGACGAACAGGACGACGTGGAAGAAGTGGAGGAAGTGGACGAAGTGGAGGTAGTGGACGAAGTGGAGGTAGTGGACGAAGTAAACGAAGTTGACGAAGTTGACGAGGTGGACGAAGTGGACAAAGTGGACGAAGAGGAGGAAATGGACGAAGTGGACGAAGTGGACGAATTGGACGAAGTGGACGAAGTGGAAGAAGTTGACGAAGTGGAGGAGGTGGAGGAGGTGGAGGAATTGGAGGAAGCGGACGAAATGGATGAAGTGAAGGAAGTGAAGGAAGTGGAGGAAGTGGAGGAAGTGGAGGAAGTGAGGAAGTGGAGGAAGTGGAGGAAGTGGACAAACTTCACGAAGTGGACGAAATGGATGAAGTTGAACAAGTGGACGAAGTTGACGAAGTGGAGGAAGTGGACGAAGTGGAGGAAGTGGACGAACTTGACGAAGTGACGAATTGGACGAAGTGGACAAAGTTGACAAAGTGGACGGAGTGGAGGCAGTGGAGGAAGTGGACAAAGTTGACGAAGTGGAGGAAGTGAATGAAGTGGAGGAACTGGAGGAAATGGACGATGTTGAGGAAGTGGAGGAAGTGGACGAAACGTAGGAAGTGGAGAAAGTGGAGGAAGTGGAGGAGTGGACGAACTTGACGAAGTGGAGGAAGTGCAAGAAGTGGACGAACTTGATGAAGTGGACGAAATGGACGAAGTGGACGAAGTTGATGAAGTGGACGAAGTGGAGAATGTGGATGAAGTGGAGGAAGTGCAAGAACTGGAGGAAGTGGAACAAGTGGACGAAGTTGATGAAGTGAAGGAAGTGGAGGAAGTGGATGATGTTGAGGAAGTGGACGAAGTTGACGAAGTGGACGAAGTGGAAGAAGTGGACGAGGTGGAGGAAGTGGAGGAAGTGGATGAAGGGCACGAACTTGACGAAGTGGACGAAGGGACGAACTTGACGAAGCTGACGAAGTTGACGAATTTGACGAAGATGAAGAAGAAGATGGAGAACTGGACGAACATGACGACGTGGAAGAAGTGGAGGAAGTGGACGAAGTGGAGGTAGTGGACGAAGTGGAGGTACTGGACGAAGTCAATGAAGTTGACGAAGTTGACGAAGTGGACGAAGTGGACGAAGTGGACGAAGTGGACGAAGAGGAGGAAATGGACAAAGTGGACGAAGTGGACGAATTGGACGAAGTGGACGAAGTGGAAGAAGTTGACGAAGTGGAGGAGGTGGAGGAGGTGGAGGAATTGGAGGAAGGGGACGAAATGGATGAAGTGAAGGAAGTGAAGGAAGTGGAGGAAGTGGAGGAAGTGGAGGAAGTGGAGGAAGAAGAGGAAGTGGAGGAAGTGGAGGAAGTGGACAAACTTCACGAAGTGGACGAAATGGATGAAGTTGAACAAGTGGACGAAGTTGACGAAGTGGAGGAAGTGGACGAAGTGGAGGAAGTGGACGAACTTGACGAAGTGGACGAATTGGACGAAGTGGACAAAGTTGACAAAGTGGACGGAGTGGAGGCAGTGGAGGAAGTGGACAAAGTTGACGAAGTGGAGGAAGTGAATGAAGTGGAGGAACTGGAGGAAATGGACGATGTTGAGGAAGTGGAGGAAGTGGACGAAACGTAGGAAGTGGAGAAAGTGGAGGAAGTGGAGGAAGTGGACGAACTTGACGAAGTGGAGGAAGTGCAAGAAGTGGACGAACTTGATGAAGTGGACGAAATGGACGAAGTGGACGAAGTTGATGAAGTGGACGAAGTGGAGAATGTGGAGGAAGTGGAGGAAGTGCAAGAACTGGAGGAAGTGGAACAAGTGGACGAAGTTGATAAAGTGAAGGAAGTGGAGGAAGTGGATGATGTTGAGGAAGTGGACGAAGTTGACGAAGTGGACGAAGTGGAAGAAGTGGACGAAGTGGAGGAAGTGGAGGAAGTGGATGAAGGGCACGAACTTGACGAAGTGGACGAAGGGACGAACTTGACGAAGCTGACGAACTTGACGAATTCGACGAAGATGAAGAAGAAGATGGAGAACTGGACGAACATGACGACGTGGAAGAAGTGGAGGAAGTGGACGAAGTGGAGGTAGTGGACGAAGTGGAGGTAGTGGACGAAGTCAATGAAGTTGACGAAGTTGACGAAGTGGACGAAGTGGACGAAGTGGACGAAGTGGACAAAGTGGACGAAGAGGAGGAAATGGACAAAGTGGACGAAGTGGACGAATTGGACGAAGTGGACGAAGTGGAAGAAGTTGACGAAGTGGAGGAGGTGGAGGAGGTGGAGGAATTGGAGGAAGGGGACGAAATGGATGAAGTGAAGGAAGTGAAGGAAGTGGAGGAAGTGGAGGAAGTGGAGGAAGTGGAGGAAGAAGAGGAAGTGGAGGAAGTGGAGGAGGTCGAGGAAGTGGACAAACTTCACGAAGTGGACGAAATGGATGAAGTTGAACAAGTGGACGAAGTTGACGAAGTGGACGAAGTGGAGGGAGTGGAGGAAGTGGACGACGTCGACGAAGTGGAAGAAGTGTAGGAAGTGAATGAAGTGGAGGAAGTGGACGATGTTGAGGAAGTGGAGGAGGAAGTGGAGCAAGTGGTGGAAGTGAAGGAACTGGACGAAGTGGACAAAGTGGGGAAGTAGAGGAAGTGGAGGAGGAAGTGGAGGAAGTGGTGGAAGTAGATTCACTTCCTGTACTTCTTCCATTTCGTCACCATCGTCCACTTCCTCCACTTCGTCCACTTCATCCACTTCATCCGCTTCGTCAACTTCGTCCATTTCGTCCACTTCGTCAAGTTCTTCTACTTCCTCCACTTCCTCCACTTCCTCGACTTCCTACTCTTCCTCCACTTCCTCCACTTCGTCCCCTTCCTCCACTTTGTCCACTTCGTGTACTTCGTCCACTTCGTCAACTTCCTCCACTTCCTCCACTTCGCCCACTTCGTCCACTTCCTCCACTTAGTCCACTTCATCAACGTCGTCAACTTCGTCCACTTCCTCCACTTCGTCCATTTCTTCCACTTTCTCCACTTCCTTCACATTCTCCACTTCCTCCACTTCGTGCACTTCGTCCACTTCGTCCACTTCGTCCACTTCGTTCACTTTGTCCACTTCATCCATTTCGTCCATTTCGCCCACTTTGTCAAGTTCTTCTACTTCCTCCACTTCCTCCACTTACTCCATTTCTTCCACTTGCTCGATTTCCTCAACATCGTCCATTTGCTCTAGTTCCTCCACTTCATTCACTTCATCCACTTCTTGCACTTTGTCAACTTTGTCCACTTCCTCCACTTCCTCCACTTAGTCCACTTCTTCCACTTCGTCTACTTCGCAACTTCGTCATCTTCGTCCATTTCATCCACTTCGTCAGGTCGTCCACTTCCTCCACTTCCTCCACTTACTTCATTTTGTCCACTTCGTCCACTTCTTCCACTCGTCCACTTCGTCAACTTCGTCCATTTCGTCCATTTCCACTTCTTTCACTTTCTCCATTTCCTCCACTTCGTCCACGTCGCCAACTTCGTCTACTTCGTCCACTACCTCCATTTCGTCCACCTCCTCCACTTCCTCCTCTTCGTCCACTTCCTCCACTACATCAACTTCGTCCACTTCGTCCACTTCGTCAACTTCGTTTACTTCGTCAACTTCCTCCACTTCCCCACCTCCTCCACTTCGTCCACTTCGTCACTTCCTCAACTTCCTCCACTTCCTCCATTTCCTCCACTTCTTCCACTTCGTCCACTTCCTTCTCTTCCTCCACTTTTCAACTTCGTCACTTCGTCCACTTCGTCCACTACGTCAACTTCATCCCCTTCGTCCACTTCGTCATCTTCGTCCACTTCATCCACTTCCTGCACTTCGTCCACTTCTTCCACTTCCTCCACTTCGTCCACTTCCTCCTCTTCCTCCGCTTCGTCCAGTTCGTCAACTTCCTCCACTTCTCCACTTCGTCCAGTTCTTCCACTTCCTCTACTTCGTCTACATTGTCCATTCCTCCACTCGTCAGTTCGTCACTTCCTCCACTTCTCCATCCGTTCGCCCACTTCCTCAACTTCCTCCCTTTCGTCCACTTCCTCTACTGCTCAACATGGCCATTTCTCCTTTCATTCACTTCCTCCATTTTGTACACTTCGTCCACTTCGTCAACTTCGTCAACTTCGTCCACTTCGTCCACTTCGTCACTTCGTCCACTTCGTCCACTTCCTCCTCTTCCTCCACTTCGTCCACTTCGTCAACTCGTCAACTTCGTCCACTTCATCAACTTCGTCCACTTCCTCCACTTCGTCCACTTCCTGCTCTTCCTCGCTTCGTCCACTTCGTCAACTTCGTCCACTTCTCCAATTCGTCACTTCGTCAGGTTCGTCCATCCTCCACTTCCTCCAGTTCGTCCACTTCCTTACTCTCCTCCTTTCGTCCACTTCCTCCACTGCTCAACATCGCCCATTTCGTCCACTTCCTCCACTTCATTCACTTCCTCCATTTTGTCCACTCGTCCACTTCGTCAACTTCGTCACTTCGTCCATTTCGTCCACTTCGTCAAGTTTGTCCACTTCCTCCAATCGTCCACTTCCTCTTCTTCGTCCACTCCGTTGACTTCGTCCACTTTCTCCACTTCCTCCACTTCATCCACTTCGTCAATTCCTCTACTTCCTTCACTTCCTCACTACGTCACTCCTCACTTCCTCCACATCCTCCACTTCCTCCACTTCCTCCACTTCCTCTACTTCCTTGACTTCCTCCACTACCTCCACCACTTCTTCCACTTCATCCACTTCCTCCACTCATCCACTTCCTCCTCTTCGCCCTTCGTCGACTTGTCGTCTTCGTCCACTTCCTCCACTTGTCAACTTCTTCCACTTCGTCAACTTCGTCCACTTCCTCCACTTCCTCAACATTGTCCACTTCTTGCATTTCCTCCACTCATTCACTTCCTGTTACTTCTTCCATTTCGTCACCATCGTCCACTTCCTCCACTTCGTCCACTTCATCCACTTCATCCGCTTCGTCAACTTTCGTCCACTTCGTCCATTTCGTCCACTTCGTCAAGTTCTTCTACTTCCTCCACTTCCTCCACTTCCTCGACTTCCTACTCTTCCTCCACTTCCTTCCACTTCGTCCCCTTCCTCCACTTTGTCCACTTCTGTACTTTCGTCCACTTCGTCAACTTCCTCCACTTCCTCCACTTCGCCCACTTCGTCCACTTCCTCCACTTAGTCCACTTCATCAACGTCGTCAACTTCGTCCACTTCCTCCACTTGTCCATTTCTTCCCACTTTCTCCACTTCTTCACATTCTCACTTCCTCCACTTCGGTACTTCGTCCACTTCGTCCACTTCGTCCACTTCGTTCACTTTGTCACTTCATCCATTTCGTCCATTTCGTCCACTTTGTCAAGTTCTTCTACTTCCTCCACTTCTCCACTTACTCCATTTCTTCCACTTGCTCGATTTCCTCACATCGTCCATTTGCTTAGTTCCTCCACTTCATTCACTTCATCCACTTCTTGCACTTGTCACTTTGTCCAACTTCTCCACTTCCTCCACTTACTCCACTTCTTCCACTCTCGTCTACTTCGTCAACTTCGTCATCTTCGTCCATTTCATCCACTTCGTCAGGTTCGTCCACTTCCTCCACTTCCTCACTTACTCCATTTTGTCCACTTCGTCCACTTCTTCCACTTCGTCCACTTCGTCAACTTCGTCCATTTCGTCCACTTCTTTCACTTTCTCCATTTCCTCCACTTCGTCCACGTCGCCAACTTCGTCTACTTCGTCCACTACCTCCATTTCGTCCACCTCCTCCACTTCCTCCTCTTCGTCCACTTCCTCCACTACATCAACTTCGTCCACTTCGTCCACTTCGTCACTTCGTTTACTTCGTCCACTTCCTCCACTTCCTCACCTCCTCCACTTCATCCACTTCGTCAACTTCCTCAACTTCCTCCACTTCCTCCATTTCCTCCACTTCTTCCACTTCGTCCACTTCGTCACTTCCTCCTCTTCCTCCACTTCGTCAACTTCGTCAACTTCGTCCACTTCGTCCACTACGTCAACTTCATCCCTTCGTCCACTTCGTCATCTTCGTCCACTTCATCCACTTCCTGCACTTCGTCCACTTCTTCCACTTCCTCCACTTCGTCCACTTCCTCCTCTTCCTCCGCTTCGTTCCAGTTCGTCAACTTCCTCCACTTCCTCCACTTCGTCAGTTCTTCCCTTCCTCTACTTCGTCTACATTGTCCATTTCCTCCACTTCGTCAAAGTTCGTCCACTCCTCCACTTCCCAGTTCGCCCACTTCCTCACTTCCTCCCTTTCGTCCACTTCCTCTACTGCTCAACATGGCCCATTTCCTCCTCTTCATTCACTTCCTCCATTTGTACACTTCGTCCACTTCGTCAACTTCGTCCACTTCGTCCACTTCGGTCCACCTTCGTCCACTTCGTCCACTTTCCTCCTCTTCCTCCACTTCGTCCACTTCGTCAACTTCGTCAACTTCGTCCACTTCATCAACTTCGTCACTTCCTCCACTTCGTCCACTTCCTGCTCTTCCTCCGCTTCGTCCACTTCGTCAACTTCGTCCAACTTCCTCCAATTCGTCCACTTCGTCAGGTTCGTCCACTTCCTCCACTTCCTCCAGTTCGTCCACTTCCTTACTTCCTCCCTTTCGTCCACTTCCTCCACTGCTCAACATCGCCCATTTCGTCCACTTCCTCCACTTCATTCACTTCCTCCATTTTGTCCACTTCGTCCACTTCGTCAACTTCGTCCACTTCGTCCATTTCGTCCACTTCGTCAAGTTTGTCCACTTCCTCCAATTCGTCCACTTCCTCTTCTTCGTCCACTCCGTTGACTTCGTCCACTTTCTCCACTTCCTCCACTTCATCCACTTCGTCCAATTCCTCTACTTCCTTCACTTCCTCCACTACGTCCACTTCCTCCACTTCCTCCACATCCTCCACTTCCTCCACTTCCTCCACTTCCTCTACTTCCTTGACTTCCTCCACTACCTCCACCACTTCTTCCACTTCATCCACTTCCTCCACTCTATCCACTTCCTCCTCTTCGTCCACTTCGTCGACTTTGTCGTCTTCGTCCACTTCCTCCACTTTGTCAACTTCTTCCACTTCGTCAACTTCGTCCACTTCCTCCACTTCCTCAACATTGTCCACTTCTTGCATTTCCTCCACTTCATTCACTTCCTGTACTTCTTCCATTTCGTCACCATCGTCCACTTCCTCCACTTCGTCCACTTCATCCACTTCATCCGCTTCGTCAACTTCGTCCACTTCGTCCATTTCGTCCACTTCGTCAAGTTCTTCTACTTCCTCCACTTCCTCCACTTCCTCGACTTCCTACTCTTCCTCCACTTCCTCCACTTCGTCCCCTTCCTCCACTTTGTCCACTTCGTGTACTTCGTCCACTTCGTCAACTTCCTCCACTTCCTCCACTTCGCCCACTTCGTCCACTTCCTCCACTTAGTCCACTTCATCAACGTCGTCAACTTCGTCCACTTCCTCCACTTCGTCCATTTCTTCCACTTTCTCCACTTCCTTCACATTCTCCACTTCCTCCACTTCGTGTACTTCGTCCACTTCGTCCACTTCGTCCACTTCGTTCACTTTGTCCACTTCATCCATTTCGTCCATTTCGTCCACTTTGTCAAGTTCTTCTACTTCCTCCACTTCCTCCACTTACTCCATTTCTTCCACTTGCTCGATTTCCTCAACATCGTCCATTTGCTCTAGTTCCTCCACTTCATTCACTTCATCCACTTCTTGCACTTTGTCAACTTTGTCCACTTCCTCCACTTCCTCCACTTACTCCACTTCTTCCACTTCGTCTACTTCGTCAACTTCGTCATCTTCGTCCATTTCATCCACTTCGTCAGGTTCGTCCACTTCCTCCACTTCCTCCACTTACTCCATTTTGTCCACTTCGTCCACTTCTTCCACTTCGTCCACTTCGTCAACTTCGTCCATTTCGTCCATTTCGTCCACTTCTTTCACTTTCTCCATTTCCTCCACTTCGTCCACGTCGCCAACTTCGTCTACTTCGTCCACTACCTCCATTTCGTCCACCTCCTCCACTTCCTCCTCTTCGTCCACTTCCTCCACTACATCAACTTCGTCCACTTCGTCCACTTCGTCAACTTCGTTTACTTCGTCCACTTCCTCCACTTCCTCCACCTCCTCCACTTCGTCCACTTCGTCAACTTCCTCAACTTCCTCCACTTCCTCCATTTCCTCCACTTCTTCCACTTCGTCCACTTCGTCCACTTCCTCCTCTTCCTCCACTTCGTCAACTTCGTCAACTTCGTCCACTTCGTCCACTACGTCAACTTCATCCCCTTCGTCCACTTCGTCATCTTCGTCCACTTCATCCACTTCCTGCACTTCGTCCACTTCTTCCACTTCCTCCACTTCGTCCACTTCCTCCTCTTCCTCCGCTTCGTCCAGTTCGTCAACTTCCTCCACTTCCTCCACTTCGTCCAGTTCTTCCACTTCCTCTACTTCGTCTACATTGTCCATTTCCTCCACTTCGTCAAGTTCGTCCACTTCCTCCACTTCCTCCAGTTCGCCCACTTCCTCACTTCCTCCCTTTCGTCCACTTCCTCTACTGCTCAACATGGCCCATTTCCTCCTCTTCATTCACTTCCTCCATTTTGTACACTTCGTCCACTTCGTCAACTTCGTCAACTTCGTCCACTTCGTCCACTTCGTCCACTTCGTCCACTTCGTCCACTTCGTCCACTTCCTCCTCTTCCTCCACTTCGTCCACTTCGTCAACTTCGTCAACTTCGTCCACTTCATCAACTTCGTCCACTTCCTCCACTTCGTCCACTTCCTGCTCTTCCTCCGCTTCGTCCACTTCGTCAACTTCGTCCACTTCCTCCAATTCGTCCACTTCGTCAGGTTCGTCCACTTCCTCCACTTCCTCCAGTTCGTCCACTTCCTTACTTCCTCCCTTTCGTCCACTTCCTCCACTGCTCAACATCGCCCATTTCCTCCACTTCCTCCACTTCATTCACTTCCTCCATTTTGTCCACTTCGTCCACTTCGTCAACTTCGTCCACTTCGTCCATTTCGTCCACTTCGTCAAGTTTGTCCACTTCCTCCAATTCGTCCACTTCCTCTTCTTCGTCCACTCCGTTGACTTCGTCCTCTTCGTCCACTTTCTCCACTTCCTCCACTTCATCCACTTCGTCCACTTCCTCTACTTCCTTCACTTCCTCATCTACGTCCACTTCCTCCACTTCCTCCACATCCTCCACTTCCTCCACTTCCTCCACTTCCTCCACTTCCTCCACTTCCTCCACTTCCTTGACTTCCTCCACTACCTCCACCACTTCTTCCACTTCATCCACTTCCTCCACTCTATCCACTTCCTCCTCTTCGTCCACTTCGTCGACTTTGTCGTCTTCGTCCACTTCCTCCACTTTGTCAACTTCTTCCACTTCGTCAACTTCGTCCACTTCCTCCAGTTCCTCAACATTGTCCACTTCTTGCATTTCCTCCACTTCATTCACTTCCTGTACTTCTTCCATTTCGTCACCATCGTCCACTTCCTCCACTTCGTCCACTTCATCCACTTCATCCGCTTCGTCAACTTCGTCCATTTCGTCCACTTCGTCAAGTTCTTCTACTTCCTCCACTTCCTCCACTTCCTCGACTTCCTACTCTTCCTCCACTTCCTCCACTTCGTCCCCTTCCTCCACTTTGTCCACTTCGTGTACTTCGTCCACTTCGTCAACTTCCTCCACTTCCTCCACTTCGCCCACTTCGTCCACTTCCTCCACTTAGTCCACTTCATCAACGTCGTCAACTTCGTCCACTTCCTCCACTTCGTCCATTTCTTCCACTTTCTCCACTTCCTTCACATTCTCCACTTCCTCCACTTCGTGTACTTCGTCCACTTCGTCCACTTCGTCCACTTCGTTCACTTTGTCCACTTCATCCATTTCGTCCATTTCGCCCACTTTGTCAAGTTCTTCTACTTCCTCCACTTCCTCCACCTACTCCATTTCTTCCACTTGCTCGATTTCCTCAACATCGTCCATTTGCTCTAGTTCCTCCACTTCATTCACTTCATCCACTTCTTGCACTTTGTCAACTTTGTCCACTTCCTCCACTTCCTCCACTTAGTCCACTTCTTCCACTTCGTCTACTTCGTCAACTTCGTCATCTTCGTCCATTTCATCCACTTCGTCAGGTTCGTCCACTTCCTCCACTTCCTCCACTTACTCCATTTTGTCCACTTCGTCCATTTCTTCCACTTCGTCCACTTCGTCAACTTCGTCCATTTCGTCCATTTCGTCCACTTCTTTCACTTTCTCCATTTCCTCCACTTCGTCCACGTCGCCAACTTCGTCTACTTCGTCCACTACCTCCATTTCGTCCACCTCTTCCACTTCCTCCTCTTCGTCCACTTCCTCCACTACATCAACTTCGTCCACTTCGTCAGGTTCGTCCACTTCCTCCACTTCCTCCACTTACTCCATTTTGTCCACTTCGTCCACTTCGTCCACTTCTTCCACTTCGTCCACTTCGTCAACTTCGTCCATTTCGTCCATTTCGTCCACTTCTTTCACTTTCTCCATTTCCTCCACTTCGTCCACGTCGCCAACTTCGTCTACTTCGTCCACTACCTCCATTTCGTCCACCTCTTCCACTTCCTCCTCTTCGTCCACTTCCTCCACTACATCAACTTCCTCCACTTCCTCCACTTAGTCCACTTCTTCCACTTCGTCTACTTCGTCAACTTCGTCATCTTCGTCCATTTCATCCACTTCGTCAGGTTCGTCCACTTCCTCCACTTCCTGCACTTACTCCATTTTGTCCACTTCGTCCACTTCGTCCACTTCTTCCACTTCGTCCACTTCGTCAACTTCGTCCATTTCGTCCATTTCGTCCACTTCTTTCACTTTCTCCATTTCCTCCACTTCGTCCACGTCGCCAACTTCGTCTACTTCGTCCACTACCTCCATTTCGTCCACCTCCTCCACTTCCTCCTCTTCGTCCACTTCCTCCACTACATCAACTTCGTCCACTTCGTCCACTTCGTCAACTTCGTTCACTTCGTCCACTTCCTCCACTTCCTCCACCTCCTCCACTTCGTCCACTTCGTCAACTTCCTCAACTTCCTCCACTTCCTCCATTTCCTCCACTTCTTCCACTTCGTCCACTTCGTCCACTTCCTCCTCTTCCTCCACTTCGTCAACTTCGTCAACTTCGTCAACTTCGTCCACTTCGTCCACTTCGTCCACTACGTCAACTTCATCCCCTTCGTCCACTTCGTCATCTTCGTCCACTTCATCCACTTCCTGCACTTCGTCCACTTCTTCCACTTCCTCCACTTCGTCCACTTCCTCCTCTTCCTCCGCTTCGTCCAGTTCGTCAACTTCCTCCACTTCCTCCACTTCGTCCAGTTCTTCCACTTCCTCTACTTCGTCTACATTGTCCATTTCCTCCACTTCGTCAAGTTCGTCCACTTCCTCCACTTCCTCCAGTTCGCCCACTTCCTCACTTTCTCCCTTTCGTCCACTTCCTATACTGCTCAACATGGCCCATTTCCTCCTCTTCATTCACTTCCTCCATTTTGTACACTTCGTCCACTTCGTCAACTTCGTCCACTTCGTCCACTTCGTCCACTTCGTCCACTTCGTCCTCTTCCTCCACTTCGTCCACTTCGTCAACTTCGTCAACTTCGTCCACTTCATCAACTTCGTCCACTTCCTCCACTTCGTCCACTTCCTGCTCTTCCTCCGCTTCGTCCACTTCGTCAACTTCGTCCACTTCCTCCAATTCGTCCACTTCGTCAGGTTCGTCCACTTCCTCCACTTCCTCCAGTTCGTCCACTTCCTTACTTCCTCCCTTTCGTCCACTTCCTCCACTGCTCAACATCGCCCATTTCCTCCACT
Source organism: Vigna umbellata (assembly GCF_029865625.1). Taxonomy (NCBI): domain Eukaryota; kingdom Viridiplantae; phylum Streptophyta; class Magnoliopsida; order Fabales; family Fabaceae; genus Vigna; species Vigna umbellata. The sequence continues at coordinate 16,176,646 of NC_142173.1, read as the reverse complement.
TCCTCCATTTTGTCCACTTCGTCCACTTCGTCAACTTCGTCCACTTCGTCCATTTCGTCCACTTCGTCAAGTTTGTCCACTTCCTCCAATTCGTCCACTTCCTCTTCTTCGTCCACTCCGTTGACTTCGTCCTCTTCGTCCACTTTCTCCACTTCCTCCACTTCATCCACTTCGTCCACTTCCTCTACTTCCTTCACTTCCTCCACTACGTCCACTTCCTCCATTTCCTCCACATCCTCCACTTCCTCCACTTCCTCCACTTCCTCCACTTCCTCAACTTCCTTGACTTCCTCCACTACCTCCACCACTTCTTCCACTTCATCCACTTCCTCCACTCTATCCACTTCCTCCTCTTCGTCCACTTCCTCCTCTTCGTCCACTTCGTCGACTTTGTCGTCTTCGTCCACTTCCTCCACTTTGTCAACTTCTTCCACTTCGTCAACTTCGTCCACTTCCTCCACTTCCTCAACATTGTCCACTTCTTGCATTTCCTCCACTTCATTCACTTCCTGTACTTCTTCCATTTCGTCACCATCGTCCACTTCCTCCACTTCGTCCACTTCATCCACTTCATCCGCTTCGTCAACTTCGTCCACTTCGTCCATTTCGTCCACTTCGTCAAGTTCTTCTACTTCCTCCACTTCCTCCACTTCCTCGACTTCCTACTCTTCCTCCACTTCCTCCACTTCGTCCCCTTCCTCCACTTTGTCCACTTCGTGTACTTCGTCCACTTCGTCAACTTCCTCCACTTCCTCCACTTCGCCCACTTCGTCCACTTCCTCCACTTAGTCCACTTCATCAACGTCGTCAACTTCGTCCACTTCCTCCACTTCGTCCATTTCTTCCACTTTCTCCACTTCCTTCACATTCTCCACTTACTCCACTTCGTGTACTTCGTCCACTTCGTCCACTTCGTCCACTTCGTTCACTTTGTCCACTTCATCCATTTCGTCCATTTCGCCCACTTTGTCAAGTTCTTCTACTTCCTCCACTTCCTCCACTTACTCCATTTCTTCCACTTGCTCGATTTCCTCAACATCGTCCATTTGCTCTAGTTCCTCCACTTCATTCACTTCATCCACTTCTTGCACTTTGTCAACTTTGTCCACTTCCTCCACTTCCTCCACTTAGTCCACTTCTTCCACTTCGTCTACTTCGTCAACTTCGTCATCTTCGTCCATTTCATCCACTTCGTCAGGTTCGTCCACTTCCTCCACTTCCTCCACTTACTCCATTTTGTCCACTTCGTCCACTTCTTCCACTTCGTCCACTTCGTCAACTTCGTCCATTTCGTCCATTTCGTCCACTTCTTTCACTTTCTCCATTTCCTCCACTTCGTCCACGTCGCCAACTTCGTCTACTTCGTCCACTACCTCCATTTCGTCCACCTCCTCCACTTCCTCCTCTTCGTCCACTTCCTCCACTACATCAACTTCGTCCACTTCGTCCACTTCGTCAACTTCGTTTACTTCGTCCACTTCCTCCACTTCCTCCACCTCCTCCACTTCGTCCACTTCGTCAACTTCCTCAACTTCCTCCACTTCCTCCATTTCCTCCACTTCTTCCACTTCGTCCACTTCGTCCACTTCCTCGTCTTCCTCCACTTAGTCCACTTCTTCCACTTCGTCTACTTCGTCAACTTCGTCATCTTCGTCCATTTCATCCACTTCGTCAGGTTCGTCCACTTCCTCCACTTCCTCCACTTACTCCATTTTGTCCACTTCGTCCACTTCTTCCACTTCGTCCACTTCGTCAACTTCGTCCATTTCGTCCATTTCGTCCACTTCTTTCACTTTCTTCATTTCCTCCACTTCGTCCACGTCGCCAACTTCGTCTACTTCGTCCACTACCTCCATTTCGTCCACCTCCTCCACTTCCTCCTCTTCGTCCACTTCCTCCACTACATCAACTTCGTCCACTTCGTCAACTTCGTTTACTTCGTCCACTTCCTCCACTTCCTCCACCTCCTCCACTTCGTCCACTTCGTCAACTTCCTCAACTTCCTCCACTTCCTCCATTTCCTCCACTTCTTCCACTTCGTCCACTTCGTCCACTTCCTCCTCTTCCTCCACTTCGTCCACTTCGTCAACTTCGTCCACTTCGTCCACTACGTCAACTTCATCCCCTTCGTCCACTTCGTCATCTTCGTCCACTTCATCCACTTCCTGCACTTCGTCCACTTCTTCCACTTCCTCCACTTCGTCCACTTCCTCCTCTTCCTCCGCTTCGTCCAGTTCGACAACTTCCTCCACTTCCTCCACTTCGTCCAGTTCTTCCACTTCCTCTACTTCCTCTACATTGTCCATTTCCTCCACTTCGTCAAGTTCGTCCACTTCCTCCACTTCCTCCAGTTCGCCCACTTCCTCACTTCCTCCCTTTCGTCCACTTCCTCTACTGCTCAACATGGCCCATTTCCTCCACTTCCTCCTCTTCGTCCACTTCCTCCACTACATCAACTTCGTCCACTTCGTCCACTTCGTCAACTTCGTTCACTTCGTCCACTTCCTCCACTTCCTCCACCTCCTCCACTTCGTCCACTTCGTCAACTTCCTCAACTTCCTCCACTTCCTCCATTTCCTCCACTTCTTCCACTTCGTCCACTTCGTCCACTTCCTCCTCTTCCTCCTCTTCCTCCACTTCGTCAACTTCGTCAACTTCGTCAACTTCGTCCACTTCGTCCACTTCGTCCACTACGTCAACTTCATCCCCTTCGTCCACTTCGTCATCTTCGTCCACTTCATCCACTTCCTGCACTTCGTCCACTTCTTCCACTTCCTCCACTTCGTCCACTTCCTCCTCTTCCTCCGCTTCGTCCAGTTCGTCAACTTCCTCCACTTCCTCCACTTCGTCCAGTTCTTCCACTTCCTCTACTTCGTCTACATTGTCCATTTCCTCCACTTCGTCAAGTTCGTCCACTTCCTCCACTTCCTCCAGTTCGCCCACTTCCTCACTTTCTCCCTTTCGTCCACTTCCTCTACTGCTCAACATGGCCCATTTCCTCCTCTTCATTCACTTCCTCCATTTTGTCCACTTCGTCCACTTCGTCAACTTCGTCAACTTCGTCCACTTCGTCCACTTCCTCCTCTTCCTCCACTTCGTCCACTTCGTCAACTTCGTCAACTTCGTCCACTTCATCAACTTCGTCCACTTCCTCCACTTCGTCCACTTCCTGCTCTTCCTCCGCTTCGTCCACTTCGTCAACTTCGTCCACTTCCTCCAATTCGTCCACTTCGTCAGGTTCGTCCACTTCCTCCACTTCCTCCAGTTCGTCCACTTCCTTACTTCCTCCCTTTCGTCCACTTCCTCCACTGCTCAACATCGCCCATTTCCTCCACTTCCTCCACTTCATTCACTTCCTCCATTTTGTCCACTTCGTCCACTTCGTCAACTTCGTCCACTTCGTCCATTTCGTCCACTTCGTCAAGTTTGTCCACTTCCTCCACTTCCTCCACTTTGTCCACTTCGTCTACTTCGTCCACTTCGTCCACTTCATCAAGTTCGTCCACTTCCTCCACTTTGTCAAGTTCGTCCACTTCCTCCACTTCCTCCACTTCGTCCACTTCCCCCCCTTCCTCCATTTCGTCCATTTCGTCCACTTCCTCAACATCGTCCATTTCCTCCACTTCCTCCACTTCAACCACTTCGTCAACTTTGTCCACTTCCTCCACTGCTGCCACTCCGTCCACTTCGTCAACTTCGTCAACTTCGTCCCTTTCGTCAACTTCGTCAATTTCGTCCACTTCCTCCACTTCCTCCACTTACTCGACTTTGTCCAGTTCGTCCACTTCCTTCACTTCCTCCACTTCGTCCACTTTGTCCACTTCGTACACTTCTTCCACTTCCTCCTCTTCCTCCACTTCCTCCACTTCCTCAACATCGTCCATTTCCTCTACTTCCTCCACTTCATTCACTTCATGCACTTCTTCCACTTCGTCAACTTTGTCCACTTACTCCACATCGTGCACTTCGTCCACTTCGTCAACTTCATCAACTTTGTCCACTGCGTCCATTTGGTCCACTTCGTCAGGTTTGTCCACTTCCTCCACTTCCTCCACTTCGTCCACTTCCTCCACTTCGTCCATTTCGTCAACTTCGTCCACTTCTTCCAGTTCCTCCACTTCGTACACTTCGTCCACTTCCTCCACTTCGTCCCCGTCGCCAACTTCGTCAACTTCGTCCACTTCGTCCCTTGCCTCCATTTCGTCCACCTCCTCCTCCACTTCCTCCTCTTCGTGCACTTCCTCCATTTCGTCCACTTCGTCAACTTCGTTTACCTCGTCCACTTCCTCCACTTCCTCCACTTCGTCCATTTCCTCCACTTCGTCCTCTGCGTCCACTTCTTCATCTTCGTCCACTTCTTCATCTTCTTCTTAAACTTTGTCCAGTTCCTCCACTTCGTCCATTTCTTCCACTTCCTCCACTTCGTCCACTTCCTCCACTTCCTCCACCTCCTGCACTTCCCCCACTTTGTCCACTTCGTCCACATTGTCCACTTCGTCTACTTCGTCCACTTCGTCCTTTTCATCAAGTTCGTCCACTTCATCAACTTCCTCCACTTCGTCAACTTTGTCCACTTCCTCCACTACCTCCACCCCATCCACTTCGTCAACTTTGTCAACTTCGTCCACTTCGTCCATTTCGTCAACTTCGTCAATTTCGTCCACTTCCTCCACTTCCTCCACTTTCTCCACTTTGTCCACTTCGTCCACTTCGTACACTTCTTCCACTTCCTCCACTTCCTCCACTTCCTCCACATCCTCCACTTCGTCCTCTTCGTCCACTTCTTCATCTTCTTCTTAAACTTTGTCCAGTTCGTCCACTTCGTCCATTTCTTCCACTTCCTCCACTTCGTCCACGTCGCCAACTTCCTCCACTAAGTCAAGTTCCTCCACTTCCTCCACTTCCTTCATTTCCATCACTTCATCAACTTCGTCAACTTCGGCCACTTCGTCAACCTCGTCCACTTCCTCCACTTCGTCCGGTTCTTCAACTTCCTCCACTTTGTCCACATTCTCCATTTCCTTCACCTCGTCAACATCATCCACTTCGACCATTTCGTCCAACTCGTCAGCATCCTCCACTTCGTGAAGTTCGTCCACTTCGTCCACTTCCTCCACCTCCTCCACTTCGTCCACTTCGTCAACTTCAGCAACTTTCTCCACTTCCTCCACTTCGTCCACTTCCTGCACTTCTTCCACTTCCTCCACTTCGTCCACTTTCTCCACTTCGTCCACTTCGTCAAGTTCGTGCACTTCCTCCACTTCGTCCACATTCTCCACTTCCTCCACTTCCTCCACTTCGTCCACTTCCTCCACTTCCTCCACTTCGTCCACTTCCTCCACTTGGTCAAGTTCGTCCACTTCCTCTGCTTCCACCACTTCCTCCACTTCCTCCTCCACTTCCTCTACTTCCTCCACTTTGTCCACTTCGTCCAGTTCCTTCACTTCCACCACTTCCTCCACTTCCTCCTCCACTTCCTCAACATCGTCCACTTCCTCCACTTCATTCACTTCCTACACTTCTTCCACTTCGTCAACTTCGTCCACTTCCTCCACTCCCTCCACTTCGTCCACTTCGCCAACTTCGTCCACTTCGTGAAGTTTGTCCACTTCCTCCACTTCCTTCACCTCCTCCACTTCGTCCACTTCGCCAACTTTATCAACTTTCTCCACTTCCTCCACTTCCTCCACTTCTTCCACTTCCTCCACTTCCTCCACTTCGTCCACTTCCTCCCCTTCGTCAACTTCGTCCACTTAGCCCATTTCGTCCACCTCGTCAAGTTCGTCCACTTCCTCCACTTCTTGCACTTTGTCAACTTCGTCCACTTCCTCTACTTCCACCACTTCCTCCACTTCCTCCACTTCCTCCACTTCCTCCACTTCCTCCACTTCCTCCACTTCGTCCACTTCCTCCACTTCCTCCACTTTGTCAACTTCGTCAAGTTCGTCCACTTCGTCCACTTCCTCCAGTTCCTCCACTTCCTTCACTTCCTCCACTTTGTCAACATCTTCCACTTCCTCCACTTCGTCCCCTTCCTCCACTTCCTCAACACAGTCCACTTCTTCCAGTTCCACAGCTTCATTCACTTCCTGAACTTCTTCCACTTCGTCAACATCGTCCAATTCCTCCACTTCTTCCACTTCGTCCACTTCATCAACTTCGTCCACTTCCTCCACTTCCTCCACTTCGTCAACTTCGTCCACTTCGTCCTTTTCGTCCACTTCGTCAGGTTCGTCCACTTCCACCACTTCCTCCACTTCCTCCACTTTGTCCACTTCGTCCACTTCGTCCACTTCGTCCCCTTCGTCCACTTCGTCCTCTTCGTCCACTTCCTCCACTTCATCCACTTCGTCCACTTAATCAAGTTCGTCCACTTCCTCTACTTGCTCCACTTCCTCCACTTCGTCCACTTCCTCCACTTCATTCACTTCCTGAACATCTTCCACTTCGTCAACATCGTCCAATTCCTCGACTTCCTCCACATCGTCCACTTCATCCACTTTGTCAACTTCGTCCACTTCGTCCATTTCGTCCACTTCGTCAAGTTCGTCCACTTCTTCCAATTCCTACACTTCCTCCACTTAGTCCACTTCGTTCACTTCCTCAACTTCCTCCTCTTCGCCCACTTCGCCCACTTCGTCCACTACGTTCACTTCTTCCACTTTGTCCACTTTGTCCGCTTCCTCCACTTCGTCCACTTCGTCAACTTCGTCAACTTCGTCCACTTCGTCCACTTCGTCCACTTCGTCAACTTCGTCAACTTCGTCCAGTTCCTCCACTTGGTCCAGTTCTTCCACTTCCTCCACTTCGTCCACATTCTTCACTTCGTCAACTTCGTCCACTTCGTCACATTCGTCCACTTCCTCGACCTCCTCCACTTCCTCCACTTCGTCAAGTTTGTCCACTTCCTCCATTGCGTCCACTTCCTCAACATTGTCCATTTCCTCTACTTCCTCAACTTCGCTTACTTCATCCACTTCTTCCACTTCGTCAACTTGATCCACTTCCTCCACCTCCTCCACTTCGTCAACTTCGTCCACTTCGTCCATTTCGTCCACTTCGTCAGGTTCGTCCACATCCTTCACTTCCTCCGCTTCCTCCACTTTGTACACTTCGTCCACTTCGTCCACTTCGTCCATTTCGTCCGCTTCGTCCACATCCTCCATTTCGTCCACTTCCTCCACTTCCTCCACATCGTCCACTTCCTCCACTTCGTCAACTTCGTTGACTTCGTCAACATCGTTCACTTCGTCAACTTCGTCAACTTCGTCAACTTCGTTTGCTTCGTCCACTTCTTCCACTTCCTCCACTTCGTCATCTTCGTCCGCTTCTTCATCTTCTTCTTCCACTTCGTCAACTTCTCCGCTTCGTCCACTTTGTCCACTTCGTCAAGTTCGTCACGTTCGTCCACTTCGTCCACGTCCTCCACTTCCTCCACTTCGTCAACTTCTTCCACTTCGTCCACTTCGTCAAATTCGTCCACTTCCTCAACTTCCTCAACATCGTCCACTTCCTCCACTTCCTCTGTTTCATTCACTTCCTGCACTTTTCCCACTTCGTCAACTTCGTCCACTTTGTTCACTTAGTCCAGTTCTTCCACTTCCTCCACTTTGTCCACGTTCTCCGCTTCCTCTAGTTCGTCAAGTTCGTCAACTTCGTCCACTTCGTCCATTTCGTCAACTTCGTCAATTTCGTCCACTTCCTCCACTTTGTCCAGTTCGTCCACTTCCTCCACTTCCTCCACTTCGTCCACTTTGTCCACTTCGTACACTTCTTCCACTTCCTCCTCTTCCTCCACTTCCTCCACTTCCTCCATTTGGTCCATTTCCTCCACTTCCTCAACATCCTCCATTTCCTCTACTTCCTCCACTTCATTCACTTCCTCCACTTCATTCACTTCATCCACTTCTTCCACTTTGTCCGCTTCCTCCACATCGTCCACTTCGTCCACTTCGTCAACTTTGTCAACTTTGTCAACTTTGTCCACTTCGTCAGGTTCGTCCACTTCCTCCACTTCCTCCACTTCCTCCACTTCGTCCATTTCGTCCACTTCGTCCACTTCTTCTAGTTCCTCCACTTGGTCCACTTCCTCCATTTCCTCCATTTCCTCCACTTCGTCCCCGTCGCCAACCTCGTCAACTTCGTCCACTTCGTCCCCTGCCTCCATTTCGTCCACCTCCTCCTCCACTTCCTCCTCTTCGTGCACTTCCTCCATTTCGTCAATTTCGTCCACTTCGTCAACTTCGTTTACCTCGTCCACTTCCTCCACTTCCTCCACTTCCTCCACTTCGTCCTCTTCGTCCACTTCTTCATCTTCGTCCACTTGTTCATCTTCTTCTTAAACTTTGTCCAGTTCGTCCACTTCGTCCATTTCTTCCACTTCCTCCACTTCGTCCACGTCGCCAACTTCCTCCACTTCGTCCACTTCCTCCACTTCCTCCACTTCCCCCACTTTGTCCACTTCGTCCACATTGTCCACTTCGTCTACTTCGTCCATTTCGTCCTTTTCATCAAGTTCGTCCACTTCTTCAACTTCCTCCACTTTGTCAAGTTCGTCCACTTCCTCCACTTCCTCCATTTCCTCCACTTCTTCCACTTCCTCAACATCGTCCATTTCCTCCACTTCCTCCACTTCATTCACTTCCTCCACTTCGTCAACTTTGTCCACTTCCTCCACTGCCTCCACTCCGTCCATTTCGTCAACTTTGTCAAGTTCGTCCATTTCGTCAACTTCGTCAATTTCGTCCACTTCCTCCACTTCCTCCACTTCCTCCACTTCCTCCACTTTGTCCACTTCGTACACTTCTTCCACTTCCTGCACTTCCTCCTCTTCCTCCACATCTCCACTTCGTCCTCTTCGTCCACTTCTTCATCTTCTTCTTAAACTTTGTCCAGTTCGTCCACTTCGTCCATTTCTTCCACTTCCTCCACGTCGTCCACTTCGTCCCCTTCCTCCACTTCGTCCATGTCGCCAACTTCCTCTACTAAGTCCAGTTCCTCCACTTCCGCCACTTCCTTCATTTCCATCACTTCGTCAACTTCGGCCACTTCGTCAACTTCGTCCACTTCCTCCACTCCCTCCACTTCGTCCACTTCGCCAACTTCGTCCACTCGTTCAACTTCGTCCATTTCGCCCACTTCGTGAAGGTTGTCCACTTCCTCCACTTCCTCCACCTCCTCCACTTCGTCCACTTCGTCAACTTTATCAACTTTCTCCAGTTCCTCCACTTCCTCCACTTCTTCCACTTCCTCCACTTCCTCCACTTCCTCCACTTCCTCCACTTCGTCCACTTCCTCCACTTCGTCAACTTCGTCCACTTCCTCCACTTCATCCAGTTCCTCCACTTCCTCCACTTCGTCCACTTAGCCCATTTCGTCCACCTCGTCAAGTTCGTCCACTTCCTCCACTTCCTCCACTTCTTGCACTTTGTCAACTTCGTCCACTTCCTCTACTTCCTCCACTTCCTCAACTTCCTCCACTTCGTCCACTTTGTCCACTTTGTCCACTTCCAACAGTTCGTCCACTTCATCAAGTTCGTCCACTTCCTCTACTTCCTCCACTTCCTCCACTTCCTCCACTTCCTCCACTTCCTCCACTTCCTCCACTTCGTCAACTTCGTCAACTTCGTCCACTTCGTTCACTTAGTCCACATTCTCCACTTCCTCCAGTTCGTCAAGTTCGTCCACTTCGTCGACTTCGTCAAGTTCGTCCAATTCCTCCACTTCATCAAGTTCATCCACTTCCTCCACTTCCTCCACTTCCTCCATTTCGTCCATTTCCTCCACTTCCTCCACTTCCTCCACTTCGTCCGCTTCATCCACTTCCTCCATTTCATCCACTTCCTCCACTTCATCAACATCGTCCATTCCCTCTACTTCCTCTTCTTCATTTACTTCATTCACTTCTTCCACTTCGTGAACTTTGTCCACTTCCTCCACTTCGTCCACTTCGTCCACTTTGTCAACTTCGTCCACTTCCTCCACTTTGTCCACTTCCTGCACTTCTTCCACTTCCTCCACTTCCTCCACTTCGTCCACGTCGCCAACTTCGTCCCCTTCGTCCATTTTGTCCACTTCGTCAGGTTCGCCCACTTCCTCCACTTCCTCAACATCGTCCATTTCCTCCACTTCCTCCACTCCATTCACTTCATCCACTTCTTCCTCTTCGTCAACTTTATCCACTTCGTCCACTTCGTCCACTTCGTCCATTTGGTCCACTTCGTCAAGTTCGTCCACTTCCTCCACTTTGTGTATTTCGTCCACTTCGTCAGCTTCGTCAAGTTCGTGAAATTTGTCCACATCGTCCACTTCCTCCACTTCCTCTACTTCCTCCACTTCATCCATTTCCTTCACTTCGTCCTCTTCGTCCACTTCCTCCACATAGTCAACTTCGTCTACTTCTTCCACTTCGTCCACTTCCTCCACTCCCTCCACTTCCTCCACTTCCTCCACTTCTTCCACTTCCTCCACTTCGTCTATGTCGTCAACTTCGTCCACTTCATCCTCCTCATCCACTTCGTCGACTTCGTCCTATTCGTCCACTTCCTCCACTTCATCCACTTCCTCCACTTCGTCAAGTTCTTCCACTGCCTCTACTTCGTCCACTTCCTCCACTTCGTCCACTTCCTTTCCTTCACTTCTTCCATTTCGTCCTCTTCCTCTAGTTTCTCCACTTCTTCCATTTCGTCAACTTCTTCCACTTCGTCCATTTCGTCCGCTTCGTCAAGTTCGTCCACTTCATTCACTTCCTCCACTTCGTCCACGTCGCCAACTTCCTCAACTTCGTCCATTTCGTCCACTTCGTCAAGTTCGTCCACTTCCTCCACTTCGTCAAGTTCTTCCACTGCCTCTACTTCGTCCACTTCGTCCACTTCGTCCACTTCGTCCACTTCCTTTCCTTCACTTCTTCCATTTCGTCCTCTTCCTCCAGTTTCTCCACTTCTTCCATTTCGTCAACTTCTTCCGCTTCGTCCATTTCGTCCACTTCGTCAAGTTCGTCCACTTCATTCACTTCCTCCACTTCGTCCACTTCCTCCACTTCGTCCACTTCCCCCACTTCGTCCACGTCGCCAACTTCCTCAACTTCGTCCATTTCGTCCACTTCGTCAAGTTCGTCCACTTCCTCCACTTCGTCAAGTTCGTCCACTTCCTCCACTTCCCCCACTTCCTCCACTTCCTCAACATCGTCCCTTTCCTCCACTTCCTCCACTCCATTTACTCCATCCCCTTCTTCAACTTGGTCAACTTTTTCCACTTCCTCCTCTTCGTCCACTTCCTCCACTTCGTCCACTTCTTCACCTTCTTCTTCCACTTCGTCAAATTCCTCAACTTCGTCAAGCTCGTCCCCTTCGTCCACTTTGTCAAGTTCGTCCCCTTCGTACACTTCCTCCCCTTTGTCAACTTTTTCGATTCATCCACTTCGTCCACTTCCTCAACATCGTCCACTTCGTCAACTTCGTCCACTTCGTCTGCTTCCTCTACTTTGTCCACTTGGTCAACTTCGTCCACTTCGTCTATTTCGTTCAGATCGCCAAGTTCGTCCACTTCCTCCACTTCGTCAAGTTCGTCCACTTCCTCCATATCCTCCATTTCGTCCACTTCTTCCAATTCCTCAACATCGTCCATTTCCTCCACTTCCTCCACTTCATTCACTTCCTCCACTTCCTCAACTTTGTCCACTTTGTCCGCTTCTTCCACTTCGTCAACTTCTTCCTCTTCGTCCATTTCGTCCACTTCGTCAAGTTCGTCCACTTCCTCCACTTCCTCCACTTCGTCAACGTCGTCAACTTCGGCCACTTCCTCCACTTCCTCCACTTCCTCCACCTCCTCCACTTTGCCCACTTCGTCCACTTCCTCCACTTCTTCCACTTCGCCCACTTCCTCCACTTCGTTCACTTCGTCCACTTCGTCCACTTTGTCAACTTCATCCACTTCCTCCATTTTTTCCACTTCCTCAACATCGTCCATTTCCTCCACTTTCTCCACTTCATTCACTTCCTCCACTTTGTCAAATTTGTCCACTTCGTCCACTTCCTCCACTTCTTCCACTTCGTCCACTTCCTCCATTTCGTCCACTTCGTCCACTTCGTCAATTCCGTCCACTTCGTCAAGTTCGTCCACTTCCTCCACTTCCTCCACTTCCTCACTTTGTCCACTTCGTCCACTTCCTCCACTTCCTCCACTTCCTCCACTTCCTCCACTTCGTCACTTCGTCCAATTCGTCCATATCGTCAACTTCTTCCACTTCGTCTACTTCGTGCACTTCCTCCACTTCCTCAACATCCTCCACTTCCTCCACTTCATTCACTTCCTGCACTTCTTCCACTTCGTCAACTTCGTCTACTTCCTCCATTTCGTAAGCTTCGTCCACTTCCTCCACTTCCTCCACTTCGTCCAGTTCGTCAACTTCCTCCAGTTCGTCCACTTCTTCCACTTCGTGCACTTCATCCAATTCCTCCACCTCGTCAACTTCGTCCACTTCGTCAACTTCGTCAATTTCGTCCACTTCGTCCACTTTATCAACTTCGTCCACTTCGTCAAGTTCGTCCACTTCGTCAACTTCGCCCACTTCGTCAACTTCGTCCAGTTCCGTCCACTTTGTCCATTTCCTCCACTTCCTCCACGTCGTCAACTTCGTCAACTTCGTATACTTCGTCCACTTCGTCAAGTTCGTCCACTTCCTCCACTTCCTCCACTTCGTCCACTTCCTCCACTTCCTCCAGTTTGTCCAATTCGTCCACTTCGTCAACTTCATCCACTTCGTCAACTTCGTCCACTTCGTAAACTTCGTCCACTTCGTCCATTTCGTCCACTTTGTCAAGTTCGTCCAGTTCTTCCACTTCCTCCACTTCGTCCACATTCTCCACTTCCTGCACTTCTTCCACTTCGTCAACTTCGTCCACTTCCTCCATTTCGTCAACTTTGTCCACTTCGTCCATTTCGTCCACTTCTTCAAGTTCGTCCACTTCCTCCACTTCGTCCACTTTGTCCACTTTGTCCACTTTGTCCACTTCGTCCACTTCGTCCACTTCGTCCACTTCGTCCACTTCGTCCACTTCGTCACTTCGTCAACTTCTTCCACTTCGTCCACTTAGTTAACTTCGTGCACTTCCGCCACTTCCTCAACATCGACCACTTCCTCCACTTCATTCACTTCCTGCACTTCTTCCACTTCGTCAACTTCGTCCACTTCCTCCATTTCGTGAACTTAGTCCACTTCGTCCATTTCGTCCACTTCATCAAGTTCGTCCACTTCCTCCACTTCCTCCACTTCCTCCACTTCGTCCACTTCGTCACGTTCGTCCTCTTCCTTCACCTCCTCCACTTCCTCAACATTGTCCATTTCCTCTACTTCCTCAACTTCACTCACTTCATCCACTTCTTCCACTTCGTCAACTTGTTCCACTTCCTCCACTTCGTCAACTTCGTCAACGTCGTCCACTTCAGCAACTTCGTCAACTTCGTCCACTTCGTCAACTTCGTCCACTTCGTCAAATTCGTCCACTTCGTCAACTTCCTCCACTTCGTCCAATTCCTCCACTTCCTCCACTTCGTCCACTTCTTCCACTTCCTCTACTTCCTCCACCTCCTCCGCTTCCTCCACTTCGTCAACTTCCTCCACTTCATCCACTTCCTCCACTTCCTCTACTTGCTCCCCTTCCTCCACTTCCTCCATTTCGTCCACTTCCTCAACATTGTTGATTTCCTCCACTTCCTCCGCTTCATTCACTTCATCCAATTCATCCACTTCCTTCATTTCCTCCACTTCGTCGATTTGGTCCACCGCGACCACTTCGTCTACTTCCTCCACTTCCTCCACTTCATCCACTTCCTCCACTTCGTCCACTTTGTCAACTTCGTCCACTTCCCCTCCACTTCCTCCATTTCGTCAACTTCCTCCACTTCCTCCACTCCATTCACTTCATCCACTTCATCCACCTCTTACACTTCTTACACTTCTTCCACTTCGTCAACTTTGTCCACTTCGTCCACTTTGTCCACTTCGTCCACTTCGTCCACTTCGTCCCCTTCGTCCACTTCGTCCACTTCGTCCACTTCGTCTACTTCCTCCACTTCCTCCACTTCATCCACTTCCTCCACTCTATCAACTTCGTCCACTTCGTCCACTTCTTCCACTTCGTCCACTTCCTCCACTTCTTCCACTTCCTCCACTTCCTCCACTTCCTCCACTTCGTCAACTTCGTCTAGTACGTCCACTTCCTTCACTTCGTCCAGTTCTTCCACTTTCTCCACTTCGTCCACTTCGTCCACTTCATCAACTTCATCAACTTCGTCCACTTCGTCAACTTCGTCAACTTCCTTCACTTCTTCCACTTCCTCCACTTCCTCCATTTCATCCACTTCCTCAACTTCCTCAACATCGTGGATTTCCTCCACTTCGTCCACTTCATTCACTTCATCGACTTCATCCACTTCTTCCACTTCGTCCAGTTCTTCCAGTTCTTCCACTTCGTCAACTTTGTCCACTTCCCCCACTTCCACAACTTCGTCAACTTCGTCCACTTCGTGTACTTCATCTACTTCCTCCACTTCCTCCACTTCATCCACTTCGTCCACTTCCTCCATTTCGTCCACTTCCTCCACTTCCTCAACATCGTCGATTTTCTCCACTTCCTCCACTTTATTCACTTCGTCCTCTTCCTCCACGTCGTCAACTTCGTCCACAACGTACTCTTCGTCCACTTCGTCCACTTCGTCAACTTCCTCCACTTCGTCCACTTCGTGCACTTCGTCCACTTCGTCCATTTCGAGCACTTCGTCCACTTCGTTAACTTCGTCTACTTCGTCCACTTCCTGCACTTCCTCCACTTCCTCCACTTTCTCCATATCCTCCACTTCGTCCACTTCGTCAATTTGGTCCACTTCGTCCATTTCGTCCACTTCGTCAAGTTCGTCCACTTCCTCCACTTCGTCCACTTCCTCCATTTCGTCCACTTCCTACACTTCCTCAACATCGTTCACTTCCTCCACTTCATCCACTTCGTCCACTTCGTCAAGTTCATCCACTTTGTCCGCTTCCTCTACTTCGTCCACTTCCTCTACTTCGTCTACTTCCTCCACTTCGTGCACTTCCTCCACTTCATCAACTTCGTCCACTGCGTCCATTTCGTCGACTTCATCAAGTTCGTCCACTTCCTCAACTTCGTCAAGTTCATCCACTTCCTCCACTTCCTACACTTCGTCCACTTCCTCCACATCCTCAATATCGTCCACTTCCTCCACTTCCTCAACATCGTCCCTTTGCTCCACTTCCTCCACTCCATTCACTTCATCCCCTTCTTCCCCTTTGTCAACTTTTTCCATTTCCTCCACTTCCTCCACTTCCTCCACTTCCTCCACTTCGTCCACCTCGTCAACTTCGTCCACTTCGTCAAGTTCGTCCACATCCTTCACTTCCTCCACTTTGTCTATTTCGTCCACTTCGTCAGCATCGTCAAGTTCGTGAACTTTGTCCACATCATCCCCTTCCTCCACTTACTCCACTTCCTCCACTTCGTCCACTTCGTCAACTTCGTCTACTTCGTCCACTTCCTCCACTTCCTCCACTTCCTCTACTTCCTCTCCTTCGTCCACTTCGTGCACTTCGTCCCCTTCTTCAACTTGCTCCACTTCGTCCATGTCGTCAACTTCATCCACTTCATCCACTTCGTCCACTTCGTCCTATTCGTCCGGTTCCTCCACTTCGTCCACTTCATCCACTTCGTCCACTTCGTCATGTTCTTCAACTTCGTCCACTTCCTCTACTTCGTCTACGTCATCCACTTCCTCCACTTCCTTCACTTATTCCATTTCGTCCTCTTGCTCCACTTTCTCCACGTCTTCCACTTCCTCCACTTCGTCAACTTCTTCCACTTCGTTCATTTCGTCCACTTCATTCACTTCCTCCACTTCCTCCACTTCCTCTACTTCGTCCACTTCGTCCACTTCCTTCACTTCCTCCACTTCCTCCACTTCGTCCACGTCGCCAACTTTGTCCACTTCGTTCATTTCGTCCACTTCGTCAAATTCGTCCACTTCGTCAAGTTCGTCCACTTCCTCCACTTCCTCCACTTCGTCCACTTCCTCCACTTCCTCCACTTCCTCAACATCGTCCCTTTCCACCACTTCCTCCACTCCATTCACTTCATCCACTTCTTCCACTCCGTCAACTTTTTCCACTTCCTCCACTTCGTCATCTTCGTCAACTTCGTCCACTTCGTCCATTTCTTCCACTTCGTCAAGTTCGTCCACTTCGTCAACATCGTCCCTTTCCCCCACTTCCTCCACTCCATTCACTTCATCCCCTTCTTCCAGTCCGTCAACTTTTTCGACTTCCTCCACTTCGTCATCTTTGTCAACTTCGTCCATTTCGTCAACTTCCTCCACTTCCTCCACTTCGTCAGCATCGTCAAGTTCGTGAACTTCGTCCACATCGTCCACTTCCTTCACATCGTCCACTTCCTCCACTTCGTCAAGTTCGTCTACTTCGTCCACTTCCTTCACTTCATTCACTTCCTACACTTCTTCCACTTCTAACTTCCTCCACTTCGTCAACTTCGTCAACTTCGTCCACTTCGTCCACTTCCTTCACTTCCTCCACTTCCTCCGCTTCCTCCACTTCCTCCACTTCCTCCACTTCCACCACTTCGTCCACTTCGTCAACTTCATCCACTTCGTCAACTTCGTCCACTTATTCAACTTTGTCCACTTCCTCCACTTTGTCCAGTTCTTCCACTTCCTCCACTTCCTCCACATTCTCTACTTCCTCCACTTCCTCCACTTCGTCAACTTCGTCCACTTCGTCCATTTCGTCCACTTCATCAAGTTCGTCCACTTCCTCCATTTCGTCCACTTCGTCCACTTCCTCCACTCCCTCCACTTCCTCCACTTCGTCCACTTCGTCCACTTCGTCCACTTCGTCCACTTCGTCCATGTCATCAACTTCGTCCACTTCGTCCACTTCGTCCACTTCGTCCACTTCATCCACTTCGTCCACTTCGTCCATGTCATCAACTTCGTCCACTTCGTCTACTTCGTCCACTTCGTCCACCTCGTCCACTTCGTCCAATTCGTCAAGTTCGTCCACTTCCTCCACTTCGTCCACTTCCTCCACTTCCTCCACTTCCTCCACTTTGTCAACTTCGTCCACTTCACCTACACTTCCTCCATTTCGTCAACTTCCTCTACTTCCTCCACTCCATTCACTTCATCCACTTCATCCACTTCTTACACTTCTTCCACTTCTTCCACTTCGTCATCTTTGTCCACTTCCTCCACTTCGTCCACTTCGTCCACTTCCTCCACTTCGTCTACTTCCTCCACTTCCTCCACTTCCTCCACTTCCTCCACTCTATCAACTTCGTCCACTTCGTCCACTTCTTCCACTTCACCCACTTCCTCCACTTCTTCCACTTCCTCCACTTCCTCCACTTCCTCCACTTCCTCCACTTCGTCAACTTCGTCTAGTACGTCCACTTCCTTCACTTCGTCAAGTTCGTCCACTTCCTCTACTTCCTCAACTTCCTCCACTTCGTTCACTTCTTGCACTTCCTCTACTTCGTCCACTTCCTCCACTTCCACCAGTTTGTCCACTTCGTCAACTTCGTCCACTTCGTCCATTTTGTCCACTTCGTCAAGTTCGTCCAGTTCTTCCACTTCCTCCACATTCTCCACTTCCTCAACATCTTCCGTTTCCTCCACTTCTTCCACTTCATTCACTTCCTCCACTTCGTCAACTTCCTCCACTTCCTCCACTTCCTTCACTTCGTCCACTTTCTCCACTTCCTCCACTTCGTCCACTTTGTTCATTTCGTCCACTTCGTCAACTTCGTTCCCTTCCTCCACTTCCTCCACTTAGTCCACTTCCTCCACTTCCTCCACTTCGTCCTCTTCCTCAACTTCTTTCACTTCGTCCACTTCGTCAACTTCGTGGACTTGCTCCACTTCCTCAACATCATTCAATTCCTCCACTTCGTCCACTTCATTCACTCCTTGCACTTCTTCCACTTCGTCAACATCGTCCACTTCGTCAAGCTCGTCCACTTCCTCCACATCCTCCACATTGTCCACTTCGTCCACTTCGTCAACTTCGTCAACTTCCTCCACTTCGTCCAGTTCTTCCACTTTCTCCACTTCGTCCACTTCGTCCACTTCGTCCACTTCGTCAACTTCATCAACTTCGTCCACTTCGTCAACTTCGTCAACTTCCTTCACTTCTTCCACTTCCTCCACTTCCTCCACTTCCTCCATTTCATCCACTTCCTCCACTTCCTCAACATCGTGGATTTCCTCCACTTCGTCCACTTCATTCACTTCATCGACTTCATCCACTTCTTCCACTTCTTCCAGTTCTTCCACTTCTTCCACTTCGTCAACTTTGTCCACTTCCTCCACTTCCACAACTTCGTCAACTTCGTCCACTTCGTGTACTTCATCTACTTCCTCCACTTCTTCCACTTCCTCCACTTCCTCCACTTCCTCTACTTCCTCCACTTCCTCCACTTCCTTCACTTCCTCCGCTTCCTTCACTTCGTCCACGTCGCCAACTTTGTCCACTTCGTTCATTTCGTCCACTTCGTCAAATTCGTCCACTTCGTCAAGTTCGTCCACTTCCTCCACTTCCTCCACTTCGTCCACTTCCTCAACATCGTCCCTTTCCACCACTTTGTCCACTCCATTCACTTCATCCACTTCTTCCACTCCGTCAACTTTTTCCACTTCCTCCACTTCGTCATCTTCGTCAACTTCGTCCACTTCGTCCATTTCTTCCACTTCGTCAACATCGTCCCTTTCCCCCACTTCCTCCACTCCATTCACTTCATCCCCTTCTTCCAGTCCGTCAACTTTTTCGACTTCCTCCACTTCGTCATCTTCGTCATCTTCGTCAACTTCGTCCATTTCGTCAACTTCCTCCACTTCCTCCACTTCGTCCACTTCGTCAGCATCGTCAAGTTCGTGAACTTCGTCCACATCGTCGACTTCCTCCACTTCCTTCACATCGTCCACTTCCTCCACTTCGTCCACTTCGTCAAGTTCGTCTACTTCGTCCACTTCCTTCACTTCATTCACTTCCTACACTTCTTCCACTTCTAACTTCCTCCACTTCGTCAACTTCGTCAACTTCGTCCACTTCCTCCACTTCCTTCACTTCCTCCGCTTCCTCCGCTTCCTCCACTTCCTCCACTTCCTCCACTTACACCACTTCGTCCACTTCGTCAACTTCATCCACTTCGTCAACTTCGTCCAATTATTCAACTTCGTCCACTTCCTCCACTTTGTCCAGTTCTTCCACTTCCTCCACTTCATCCACATTCTCTACTTCCTCCACTTCCTCCACTTCGTCAACTTCGTCCACTTCGTCCATTTCGTCCACTTCAGCAAGTTCGTCCACTTCCTCCATTTCGTCCACTTCCTCCACTTCCTCCACTCCCTCCACTTCCTCCACTTTGTCCACTTCTTACACTTCTTCCACTTCCACCACTTCGTCCACTTCGTCCACTTCGTCCATGTCATCCACTTCGTCCACCTCGTCAACTTCGTCCACTTCGTCAAGTTCGTCCACTTCCTCCACTTCGTCAAGTTCGTCCACTTCGTCCACTTCCTCCACGTCCTCCACTTCGTCCACTTCTTCCACTTCCTCCACATCCTCTACTTCGTCAAGTTCGTCCAGTTCCTCTATCTCGTCCACTTCCTCCACTCCATTCACTTCATTAAGTTCTTCCACTTCATTAACTTTTTCCACTTCCTCCACTTCCTCAACTTCTTCCACTTACTCCACTTTGTCCACTTTGTCCACTTCGACCATTTCGTCCACTTCGTCAAGTTCATCCACTTCCTTTATTCCTCCGCTTCGTCAACTTCATCCACTTCCTCCACTTCCTCCATGTCGTCCACTTCCTCCACTTCCTCAACATCGTCCGTTTCCTCTACTTCCTCCTCTTTACTCACTTCATCCACTTCTTCCACTTCGTCAACTTTGTCCACTTCCTCCACTTCGTCCACTTCGTCCACTTCGTCAACTTCGTCCACTTCATCCACTTCGTCCATTTCGTCCACTTACACAGGTTCGTCCACTTCCTCCACTTCCTCCACTTCGTCCACTTTGTCCATTTCGTCCACTTCGTCAGGTTCGTCCACTTCCTCCACTTTGTCCACTTCGTCCACTTCGTCAACTTCCTCCATTTCCTCCCCTTCCTCCACTTTGTAAACTTCCTCCACTTCGCCTACTTAGTCCTCTTCGTCCACTTCTCATCTTCTTCTTCCACTTCGTCCAATTCGTCTACTTCGTCAAGTTCGTACCCTTCGTCTACTTTGTCCACTTCGTCAAGTTTGTCCCTTTCGTCCCCTTCGTCAAGTTCGTCCCCTACGTCCACTTCGTACACTTCCTCCACTTCCTCCACTTCGTCAACTTCCTCAACTTCGTGCACTTCCTCCACTTCCTCCACTTCATTCACTTCCTGCACTTCTTCCACTTCGTAAACTTCGTCCACTTCCTCCGCTTCGTCACTTTCCCCCACTTCCTCCACTTCCTCCACCTCCTGCACTTTCTCCACTTCGTCCACTTCGTCAACTTCCTCCACTTCCTCAACTTCGTCCACTTCATGCACTTCTTCCGCTTCCTCCAGTTCGTCCACTTCCTCCACTTCCCCCACTTCGTCCACTACGTCAACTTCATCAACTTCGTCCACTTAGTCAACTTCGTCCACTTCCTCTACTTCGTCCACTTCGTCCAATTCGTCCACTTCGTGAAGTTCGTCCACTTCCTCCACCTCCTCCACTTCCTCAACTTCGTCCTCTTCGTCCACTTCCTCAACTTCCTCCACTTCCTCCACTTTGTCCACTTCTTGCACTTCCTCCACTTCCACCACTTCCTCCTCTTCCTCAATTTCGTCCACTTTGTCAACTTCGTCAACTTCGTCCACTTCGTCAACTTCGTCGTCCACTTCCTCCACTTCGTCCAGTTCTTCCTCTTCCTCCACTTCGTTCACATTCTCCACTTCCTCCACTTCCTCCACTTCGTCGAGTTCGTTCACTTCCTCCACTTCCTCCGTTTCGTCCACTACCTCAACATCGTCCATTTCCTCCACTTCCTCCACTTCATTCACTTCCTCCACTTCGTCCACTTCGTCATCATCGTCCATTTCGTCCACTTCGTAAACTTCCTCAACTTCGTCCACTTCGTCCACTTCTTCCACTTCGTCCACTTCCTCCTCTTCCTCCACTTCGTCCTCTTCGTCAACTTCGTCAACTTTGTCCACTTCGTCAACTTCGTCCACCTCCTCCACTTCGACCAGTTCTTCCACTTCCTCCAGTTGTCCACATTCTCCACTTCCTCCACCTCCTCCACTTCCTCCATTTCGTCCACTTCCTCAACATCTTCCATTTCCTCCACTTCCTCCACTTCATTCACTTCTTCTACTTTGTCCACTCTGTGCACTTGGCCAAGTTCGTCCACTTTGTCCATTTTGTCCACTTCGTCAGGTTCGCCCACTTCCTCCACTTCTTCCACTTTCTCCACTTCGTCCACTCCGCCCACTTCATCCACTTCGTCCACTTTATCCACTTCATCCAGTTCTTCCACTTCCTCCACTTCGTCCACTTCGTCCACTTCGTCCACTTCGTCCTCTTTGTCCACTTCGTCAACTTCCTCCTCTTCGTCCACTTCGTCAACTTCCTCCTCTTCCTCCACTTCATCCACTTCGTCAAGTTCGTCCACTTCCTCTATTTCCTCCACTTCGCCCACTTCCTCCACTTCTTCCACATCCTCCACTTCTTCCACTTCCTCCACTTCGTCAATTTCGTCAAGTTCGTCCTCTTCGTCCACATCGTCCACTTCGTCAAGTTCGTCAACTTCCTCCACTTTCTCCACATCGTCAAGTTCATCCACTTCGTCCACACTTCGTCCACTTCCTCTACTTCCTCCACTTCCTCCACCTCCTCCACTTGCTCAACATCGTCCACTTTCCTCCACTTCATCCACTTCTTCCACTTCGTCAACTTTATCCACTTCGTCCAATTCCCTTCGTCCACTTCGTCCACTTCGTCAACTTCGTCCATTTCGTCCACTTTGTGAACTTCGTTTACTTAGTCCACTTCCTCCACTCCCTCATTCCTCCACTTCGTCCACTTCCTACACTTTGCCCTCTTCGTCCACTTCCTACACTTTGTCCTCTTCGTCCACTTCTTCATCTTCTTCTTCCACTTCGTCCACTTTGTCCAATTCATCAAGTTCATCCTCTTCGTCCACATCGTCCACATCGTCCACTTCGTCCACTTCGTCAAGTTCGTCCACTTCCTCCACTTCCTCCACTTCGTTAAGTTCGTCCATTTTCTCTACTTCCTCCACTTCCTCCACTTCCTCGACATCGTCCACTTTCCTCCACTTCATCCACTTCTTCTACTTCGTCAATTTTATCCACTTCGTCCACTTCCTCTCCTTCGTCCACTTCGTCCATTTCGTCCCCTTCGTCCATTTCGTCCATTTCGTCCACTTCGTCCACTTCCTCCACTCCCTCATTCCTCCACTTCGTCCACTTCCTACACTTCGTCCTCTTCGTCCTCTTCTTCATCTTCTTCTTCCAGTTCGTCCACTTTGTCCAATTCGTCAAGTTCGTCCTCTTCGTCCACATTGTCCACATCGTCCACTACGTCCACTTCGTCAAGTTCGTCCACTACCTCCACTTCCTCCACTTCGTCAAGTTCGTCCACTTCGGCCACTTCCTCTACTTCCTCCACTTCCTCCACTTCCTAGACATCGTCCACTTTCCTCCACTTCATCCACTTCTTCCACTTCGTCAACTTTATCCACGTTGTCCAATTCCTCCCCTTCGTCCACTTCGTCCACTTCGTCAACTTCGTCCATTTCGTTCCCTTCGTCCATTTCGTCCACTTCGTCCACATCGTCCACTTCGTCAACTTCGTTTACTTCGTCCACTTCCTCCACTCCCTCATTCCTCCACTTCGTCCACTTCCTACACTTCGTCCTCTTCGTCCACTTCTTTATCTTCTTCTTTCACTTCGTCCACTTTGTCCAATTCGTCAACTTCATCAAGTTCGTCC